>NC_057814.1:561673691-561715963 GCF_018294505.1 Triticum aestivum
AAATGATGGAAATGTCAAAAAAATAAAATAAAATAAGTTTCCCATGTGATATGTGGTCTAGTTGTTGGGAAAATTAACAAATATGAATTTCGACTTTATTTGCAAAATCTCTCTGGAATTTCTTAAAATGGGCATAACTTTTGCATACGAACTCGGATGAAAAAGTTTTTTATATGAAAAATCATCTACTCGAAAAGTTACATCTGAATTAAAAAAAAGATACGGGGCTTTCAAGATCTAGAGGCAAAAAAATAAAAAAAAAATTCAAACTTACTAGTGGCTGTTAAGTGAGGTGGTGTTGGGGTTGGATAGAACCGCGAAGTTAAGCGTGCTCGGGCTGGAGTAGTGTGAGGATGGGTGACCTTCCGGGAAGTTTGACCACTTACTGCGATTTGACTTGAAATTAAGCATATTGACCTGAGATTAAGCCATAGTGACCCGAGATTAAGAAAAAATTGAAAAAAAAATTTGGAAATTTTTTTTGAAAAAAATATTTCTGAAAAAAAATTAAAATTTTTTTTTGAAAAACTTTTTTTTTTGAAAAAATATTTCTGAAAAAATATTTGAAAAAAAATTGTTACTAATGGCGCACTTCTATGTGGTGCGCCATTACTAAGTCAGATAGTAATGGCGCACCGTGGCATATACTAATGGCGCACCACTGGTGCGCCATTAGTATACCATATACTAATGGCGCAGCACTGGTGCGCCATTAGTATACCAGATACTAATGGCGCACCAGCGGTGCGCCATTAGTAAAAATTACTAGTGGCGTGATGCTAGTGGCGCACCAGTAGTGCGCCATTAGTAGGCAAAACTGGTGCGCTACTAGTAGGCCTTTTTCTAGTAGTGGGGCACGCGTTAGCAGTTAATAACTGGTGTGAAGTCCACCCCAGAAAAAGACAATAACTCGGGATGATGCGCCGATAACTTGGACGTTCACACGGGCGCGACCAATTGTACGGGTGTAGTGGCGCGTTCACAAGAAAAGGGATCAAACGCTCAGCCTATGTATTTCTCGTGTAAATAGATAATTTAGTGCCATTGGTTATTTACTTTAAACATAATGCATTGACGTGTTAGTGTAGCGGCGCACAAAATGAAATGGATATTGTAGTCAGCTACTTAAAAGTGTTACCTCATATGATTACATAGCCTCCATTTCATAAATTGCGTACCCGTTGAATTCATATATGAATATTACATATATTACTTCAAAATAGAAACTTAAATCATCCAAGACTAATGAATTTGAATGCAAGAGTAACAATGGTGCATATACATGATAGCTACATTGGTTGTTTGAAGAAACATCACTGTAACTTTGGCATGCACAACTGAAAAGGTTTATTTAAATAGAAAAAATGTGATATGTTAGTGTCCAATATTTATAGCGTTGAATCGATAGTGATACGTGAATGAATTGTGCAATCTCTCTGTGTATTTTCCTGTGGGCATAGGAATCACACACGCGCACTTCGTGTATTTCTCTCCCTCCGTCAGGGTTAAATTCGTCTTTCTACCCCATCCTACAAGTCTCTCACACAGAAACACACATGCTCTCTATGTCTAACACGCCCACGCCTTTAATTCCGCCCACCCACAGCCACTAATGTCTCAAAGTATAATAATATCTCTCACACATATGCTATCTACCTATCCCTTAATATAGCTAGATATGTGTCACACAAACTCCTTCTCCCTACTAGCAAGATGCCCATACGTTGCACGGAACATCAAGATGCATTTGTATGAGAAGTTTATCTTGTGAGAAAAAGGATGAACGAGGGAATGCCTTATTTGCAAATGCGGAGAGGGGTGTGGGTATCTTTTTGCAAAATTGCCATAGTTTCCTTCCTGTCCGTCGGATATAAATCGGATGGCCTATATTGCAGGATGGCAGGAACACCATCATCACCAGCTCTGTTTTTTTATAAGAGTAGAGATATGTGAGTGTCACTGCCCCCCCACACACACCCACACTTCCCAACACCGAAGGAGTAGGGTGACACCTCGATCTTGATACTAATCTGTCGACTGGCTTCACCCTCAAACATACACACACACACACTACCTGGCACCGAAGGTGGAGGGTGGCACATCGATCTTCATAATAATCTATCTACTCCTCTTTCAAACACACACACACAGACACACACACACACACGCTTGTTGTGCCTCTGTGCCTACCGCGCACACTCTCGATACGTCTTTGTCTCCCTCCCCCCCCCAACAATGACAGCAGAAAGGTGACAACTCGATCTGATCATAATCTGTCAATTGGTTTCTCTCTCAAACATTGTGTCTCGGTGCCTCGCTCGGTAGCCCCCTCGATATGTAGACTTCTCGCGCGCGCGCAGCTGTAGTGACGATGACGCTGAACCTAGTGTGCCTTGTTTTTACCGGCCTCATGTGATAGTTTTCACCCTGTTTTCTGTTAATTAACAAAGCAACCTTTTCTTTGTTACTACTAGTGAATCTGAAATCATTCGGGGCAGACATAAAATATATCACTTCAACCCAATTATCGCAACAACTATTTTAAAAGAAATTAGCTAGCTGCCCGTGCGTTGCACGGAACATCAAGATGCATTTGTATGAGTAGTTTATCTTGTGAGAGAAAAGGTTGAACGAGGGAAGGCCTTCTTTGCGAACGTGGAGAGACGTGTGGGTATATTTTTGCAAAATTGCCATAGTTTCTTTCCTATCCGTTAGATATAAATCCGACGGCCTATATTGCAGGATGGCACGCACACCACCATCACCAACTCTGTTTTCTACTCCCTCCGTCCGAAAATACTTGTCATCAAAATGGATAAAAACAGATGTATCTAAAACTAAAATACGTCTAGATACAATTCCTTTTATCCATTTTGATGACAAGTATTTCCGGACGGAGGGAGTATTTGTCTTTTTAGAGATTTCAACAAGTGACTATGACCGGACCTTACCAACATACTCAAAAAAGTAGTCCATAATTTTGATGTTACCCTCTTTTCTTGATGGTGTAGTGCCATCTGGATACCTCATAAATAAATCAAGGACAAATCTGACCCCTTCCTGATAAGACATAGGGAGCAAAATGAGTGAATCTACACTCTAAAATATGTCTACATACGCATCCGTATGTGGTAGTCCATTTGAAATCTGAAAAAGACAAATATTTAGGAACGAATGGAGTATATATAAGAGTAGACATGGAGATATATCTCCAGCATGGTCTACAACAAAAATGTGTTGGGCTGGTTATCGCCGGATGCTCGCAACGCGATGACATGAGTTCGAATTCTGTCTTTTAACTTTATATTTTTATATTATATATTACTCTACTTATTTAATATATACTTCTTTCGCTACTGTACTGACAGTGGAACCCACAGAGTACTTAGAATACAAGATTAAGGATGGACTTGTTTCTTTTTAACTTTCTGTATGAAGTTGTAGCCACCCGGCAAGTCACGTGTACACTGTACATGCAATTAACTTTTTATAGAGGGACAATCATACAGGAAATTAACTCAAATGGATTGGATGTCACTCTATTATTTCCAGCATAAAGAGCATCTCCAACAGCAGCCGGCAAATTTCCTCCCGCTTCCTTAAGCGGAGGACGACATCAAACGCCAGCGGCATACATTTTTACAACTCTAAACAACCAGATGAAATTCGTGAAAACACGGACTGATTTCATATAAGCATGAAGGATTTCGTATAAAAAAGCCGGATCTTCATATAAACATGATGGATTTCATTACATTTACATGAACTAAGAGGTGCCAATCCGGCTCTCTTGTATAATTAATACTCCCTCCGTCCGGAAATACTTGTCCTACAAATGGATGTATCTAGACTTATTTTAGTTCTAAATGGCCGCCCGCGGATCCCTTTGTCTTCCTCATGTCCGTCAGACACTTGCGGGGTCGACGAAGGTCCTCGGAAGAGACGAAGCAGCAAAGAAACCACCCGAATCCGCAGTCGTTGCCTCGGCGGTGGTCTTCATGGGTCCCAAGTGGCGGCGGCCTCCCGTGTTCTACTTCTCCTCGATGATGGCGGCGGACACGGAGAAGCTGGCGACCGACTCGTCGCTCTCCACGCACCCGGCTTCTGTCTCTGCCTGCATGGCGCTGCCGCAGGCACGGGAGGCGCGCCCACAGACACGGGAGGCGCGGCCACCGTAGACACTGGTGGCGTGGTACGACGCGGCAGCGACGGCGCCCGTATCGGCGTGCTAGCCGCCGTGCCGGCGTGGAGCAACTCGCCACTCCTCATCGAGCTGAACTGGAGCGGCGAGTTGCTGAACCACGCGCCTGCTTGGGGCAGCAACTGGATCCGTCGGGCCAAGCGAGGTTGGTGAAGCACCGAGCGGCCTCGCCCGTATCCGGAGGGCTCGGCGGGCCACCCAGCCGGGTAATATGCTGGAGAACGGCTCATCGGAAGCCATCGGAAGAGTGGAGAAAATGGTGAAGGAGGAGATGGGGAGCGGCGGAGGGGTGCGATTCTTGCCCGCTGTCTGTCTGGCCTCGTGTAAATAGAGGGCGGACGGTAGGAGCTTGGCCGGCGTCTGGCCTCGTTTAAACTGAGGGCGGATGGGAGGAGCTCGGCCGGTGTTGCGTTTAATTTCGGCCCGCTCATGAACGGACGTGTGGCAGGAGTAGGATTCTCGGTTGGGTTTAGTGGAGGCGCCGGGCGTGCAGCAGGCGGCGCAGTACTATTCGATTTGACAGCAGTAATGAGCCGTCAAATCACAAAGGCCCTCACCTCTCGTGAAACCGACCGAGCTAGACTGCCCCGCCCTCTAGCCTTTTAAAAAATGTATATACTCCACTTTTGTACAGTAGTAGTGTCGATGGATTGCGCCATGGAGCAAAACTTGAAATTAAAAAAAAGGTGGTACATATAGAGAGTGCTCGTCGCCAAATTATGCATATAGTACTATTGTCACGACTGGATTTTTGGGATAATAATTTCCCAGAAAAACGGCCTTTGTGCCCACCAGCCCCAGGATTACTGTTAGCTGATGAGGCACCAACTTGATACAAGAATTCCAAGCAAGGTACAAAAATATGTAGTACAAGACCATTGAGGCCTAGGAGTACAACACTTGGTTTCTAATGGTACAGGGCGGAAGCGGTTGGATACATCTGCGTCTATGGGACTCCATTTCCCACAAGAACAGCTGACCAGGATAACTCCTATCTTCGCGAGGCTGCAAAAGTCAACACGTAGGTTCTGAGGTTGTCACCGCGATGCTTATCTCCTAGCAAGGAATCTGGCCAAGACAATAGCCAGGGACAAGCTAGTGAGTACGTTTGAATGTACTCGCAAACATTAAGAACACGGGTATAATATATCAAACATGCTCCGGATTATTATGTGATCACACGTCCGTCATGAAATATATGAAAAACCATGATGCACACATGTGGTTATAAATAATCCAAAGTAAAATACTGGGTGCCAAACGAGGGTCTGAATGACTCCTCGAGAGGAAACTGCAGGAATAGTAATACTGGTGCCAAACGAGGGTCTGAATGACTCCTCGAGAGGAAACTGCAAGAATAATAATGCCGCAGTCGGGCGTCGGGGCGACACCACAGAAAGGGCCTATAAAAGATAAATGAGCAACAAGCATGCCGCAGTCGGGCGTCTGAGCGACGCCACAGAAAGGGCTTATAAGAGGATAATCACAGTGAATATCCAGGAGGTAGAACCATCCCAGGGATACTCAATAAAATACAAAGTATAAATGGTTAGTCCAAAATAATAAAGATCACAATCCATATGTGCCACAATCATAAACAATATTTAGTTCAGTCGTTTCTCCAGCCGAAAACCGATAATTTGGTCTAGTCAAGCCGTATCTCCATCCGAATACCGTCACTGAGTTCTAGCTAATTCGTTCTCCATCCGGATACCGTCACTGAGTTCTAGTTAAATCGTTCTCCATCCGAATACCGTTACTAGATTCAACTCAGACTGTGGTCCTTACTCAAGAACATGGCTATCCAACAGGATATATCCTCTGTAGAGGGAGTACCATTTTCCCACGAGTAACGGGTTTACTTAGTCCATCGGGACTAATTCCGTCTACGGTCTTTTAATTGAAAACACGCCTGACCTGCACACACCAGCTTAACCCACCGGTGTCTGGAATCACCCACGACACCTGCCAAGCAAAACTCTAAGTGGGGAGGCTACAACCTCGACGTAGCATGGGATCAAATTTCTATTCGCGCGCTCTAAGGGGGTGCCCCCCTCTCGGTCCCAACCGGAAACACCCATGCCCCCGGACCAGGTGGCCTGCCTACCGGATGCACCCGGTATCTTCCACCATGGCCTCTCTGTACGGTGTGTGCTTTGGTAAGGGGTTGACAACCTACTGTACCATACCCCGTCTACGACAGGGACAAGTGGTGATACCAACAAATAAGGAAGCTACGGGTCAAGAATCGATCTACGACCGACTCAGGTGGTCCAAGTATCTTCCAACAGTATTACCATTTATGAGATAAATCACCACTCCTCAAGCCTCACCATGCCATACCGGACATACTCGTCTCGACGAGGGACTAGGGACAAGCTCGTGTCTACCCAAGACCACGACTTTCCCGGCTTCCTTCCGGTATGCATGAGGAGCTCACGAGGATGATCCAAATCACTAGTGTATCCATTTCTGACCACAAAACAACTCCAAAGTGTACTCATGTACGAGACTATATCGATACATAAAGCCAACGCATACTCCAAGTCAAAAGGTGTTGTGATCGTATCCGAACACCACAACAAAATATTATGCCAGAGTTCAGAAATGCTTGCCTTCAAGAGTATGCAAAGGATGCACTTTTTGGAAGCTTTCCCTTTTCTCCAAAATCCTCTTTTGCAAAATATCCAAATAACAAACATTTCAAACACAGTACCAAAAGTTGTCTCAAATATTTTTGAAATAAATCTTAAAATAAACTAGATGAAATTTGAGAGAGGTAGGAAAAAAATCAACTCATTTCGAGTTTTATTTTAAAAGTTATAGCTGGTCAAAGTCTGGTCAAACTCTGTTTTTAAATAAAACCAGAAAAGAAAACGTTTCGAGGGGAATACGCTTTCACAGCAGAGGAAACATACTCGGTGCTTTGCGCTATCACTTAACCAGAGAGGGCCCACCGGTCAGGTTTGACTGTTCTTCCCTCCCTCCTCTTTCTCTCCACCCGAACGGCGGCGGCCTCCGGCGATCGCCGTCAACGAACGGTGGCTCTTCACGGGCACCCGAGGGCGGGGATGGAACGGCCGGACTGGGGCGGTCCCCTTGGTGGTCGCTGGGTCGTCGGAGGTGGAAGAAATCGCCGGCAGCGAGCTCCGCGGCGGAGGGGGCTACGGTGGTGAAGTGGTTTTTGTGCTCCGGTGGTCTCCGACCGAAGTTGAGTAGTTGGGCAGCTCCGCAAGGAGTAGGGGGAACTACTGGTGGCGCTGGTTGGGCGAAAGAGTGGCTGGCTGAAATAAATCTTAAAATAAACTAGATGAAATTTGAGAGAGGTAGGAAAAAAATCAACTCATTTCGAGTTTTATTTTAAAAGTTATAGCTGGTCAAAGTCTGGTCAAACTCGGTGCTTTGCGCTATCACTTAACCAGAGAGGGCGGACGGGTCACTGACAGTGGGTCCAGAGGGCCCACCGGTCAGGTTTGACTGTTCTTCCCTCCCTCCTCTTTCTCTCCACCCGAACGGCGGCGGCCTCCGGCGATCGCCGTCAACGAACGGTGGCTCTTCACGGGCACCCGAGGGCGGGGATGGAACGGCCGGACTGGGGCGGTCCCCTTGGTGGTCGCTGGGTCGTCGGAGGTGGAAGAAATCGCCGGCAGCGAGCTCCGCGGCGGAGGGGGCTACGGTGGTGAAGTGGTTTTTGTGCTCCGGTGGTCTCCGACCGAAGTTGAGTAGTTGGGCAGCTCCGCAAGGAGTAGGGGGAACTACTGGTGGCGCTGGTTGGGCGAAAGAGTGGCTGGCTGCGACGAATTTCGCCGGCGCTTGGCGGCGGCCGAGCCGGCCGGAGTTGGGGAAGAGAGCCTCTCCGGGCCAAACCACTGCCTGGGGAGCTCTAGAGGGAAGGTTGGAGGTCGGCTGAGTGCTCGGAGGGGCTCGGGGTTCCCTTTTATAGCGTGACGAGGCTGGCTCCGCGGCGGTGGATAAGATCGACGAAGGGTCGCCGTTGCTGTAGCTGCAGGGCGCCGTGGCGGCGACGAACGCGTGCCGACGAGTATGAGGATAAGCACGGGCTGCTTCCTGGGGCAGCTGGCGCGCTGGTGTGGTTTGGGCGGTGCCGAACATGGCAGAGGCCGCTGCCGATGCCGGCGTGCCGCCAAGTGCTCTGCCAGCGGCACTGCAGGGCGCCAGAGCTGGCGTGGAGAGGGAGCGGGCTAGTGCGCGGTTCAGCGGTGGAGCAGGGGCCAGGGACGGGTCGCGTCGAGTGCGGCAGTGTGGCGTGTTGGCTCAGTGCGCGCGCGTGCAAAACGTGCGCTCTGGGCGCGCCCAGAGCACGCACGAAACCTGCTCGACGAAATGCCAGGGCTGTCTAGAGCGCGAGGGTGGAGCTGGCAAATAACAGGACTAGGATAGGGGCAACTAGGAGTTCAGTGGACAAGGTTGCTGGGTCATTGGAGCAAGTTCACAGTACAAACTAGAAAACATGCCTCAAGCTGACTGTACACACCAAGTGTTCGATAGAATGCCAAGTGCACTTAGGCAACTCTTGGAGTGGCCAAAGTCTCCAGATCAGGGTCTCTTTAGATGCAGGAGATGGTGGTAAGATCACTTGGGCAAAACCAGAAACTTGTTAGTGCAAGTTTTGCAAAACTCCAGTTTCGGACAGAAAGAAAGAGGGTTTAAAGCATGCACTTAAAAACCTCTAATGAGTCCACTCTCCTGGACTTAAGGGTTTTGAAGGGAGGGCTACAAGTAGGAAAAAGCTCAGGGTTGCTAGAGCAAAGAAAATTTAAGGTTGCAGTACAAATCACCAAATTGGGCCAGAATGCAAAAGAGGTTGATCCACTCAAATTTTTCAAAGAACATCACTGGGTTTTTGCTTGAAGATGAATTGTATGCATCCACTTACATCTCCAAACACTTGGAAGAATTTTTAAAGAAATATTTAAATGGGTTGTAGTGCAAAAGTGCCTACTGGACCAGATTGGAAAAGTTGGTGTAGAGCTCAAAATCTCCAATGGCCAAAAGGTATTTTTGCAAAAAAGTGATGTGGAACCATCACATGACATCCCCAAATTTTGGTGGAAATTTTAAATGTATTTGTCAAGTGGTTGTAGTGCAAAACAGGCTCCCAATGCAAAAGAAATCCTTTTATAAGAATAAAGCTCTGAGAACACAATTCTTGCAAATTTAAAACCACTGATAAAGAATTTGTTTTATCATAGAGAGTATTCAAGTCCAACAATACTCTTTGAAGGTTTTTCCACTAGAGGCAAAAATCCAAAATCACAAAAGGTAAAACTTGACAAATGGAAAATTTTTATTTCCTGGCTACATTTCAATAAATAAAACAAGGCCAAAATTTTGGGGTGTCACAACACTACCCCCCTTAAGAAAAATCTCGTCCTCGAGATTTGTTAAAAGCTGTTTTGAAGAAGGACTATTTTGAAATAAATTTTGTTTTTATCAAAGAAATCCTTTAATTGCACAAAAACAAAACGGCTACAGTGAGAGGGCAATAAGTGGTGTAAAACCACAGTGTGTTACACTGGCGTAGTGTGGAAAAATCCACGGTTAGGGAAAACGAGATATTTCTATGCAGATACAGTAATTTAGAATAAATTCTAAATTACCAAAATACGTTGGTCGCACCCGAGAGCACAGTGCTCTCTTTGGCTGACAGGTGGACCCAGGGCCCACTGTCGGCCTCTTCTCCTACCTCTGGCACTCTCTTCTCCTTCGCGCGCTCTCCCGCGCTTCCTCCACCGGCGATGCCTAGCTCGTAGGGCATCGAGGCCGTACCGTGGTAGTGCGCGGCGTGCTAGCTGCCGGTGCAGCGTGCACTCACCTCGCGGGCCAGGGCGCTGTCGACACTGTTCGCGGACTCGCCTCCGAACACCGGCGGTCTAGCGACGAGTGGCGCTGGTGGACCTCGCCCACCGTACACCGATCTCGGGCTATAAAACGATCGCGGTGCTCCTCTCTTCTTCCTCACAACCGGCCTCGTTCCTACTCCTCCTTCTTTCTCCTCCATTGCTGCTAGCAGGAGCTCAAGGCGAGGCTCTAAGGCAGAGGCAATGCCGGACTGGTATGTGGTCCTGGTGTGTGGAGGCTTGGCGGTGCTGCTGGGGTTCTCCGTGCTCCTGTGCGCGATGATCCTGGATGATCGTCGTGATGCTGCCGCACGAGTGTTAGCTCTTCGCGGTGGCGGCGATCACGTGGATTAGGCGCGGCCTCGGGGCTGACTGCCGTCGGTGTGCTGGGGCAGCTTGCGCTCGAATGAACACTCACAAATCTCTCTTACTGAGACTGTGGTGTCCTCGAGTGTGGTTAGATAGGCGGAAAAAAATGTGCTCAAGGATTTGCAACAGTGCTCGAGGTCGAGTGGTGGCTGCTGAGAGTTTGCTGTTACGATGTTGCGCGAATAAAAATCTATGTCGTGAAAATATATATGCGGCAGTGACTCGGGGAAAGAAATCTCCTCGAAAACATGTTGCGAGAGAAGAAATAATTAAAACAAAACTAACAGCAGTAAAACTGCTCACAAAACAGGGACTAAAGAAAAATCGGATCCGTCGCACAAAATTTTTTGAACACACTGCAACACATAAATACAAGTACTGGGACAATAAATACATCGGAGGCGTTTACAAGGAAAACGGCAAGAAGACAGGGTCCTGAGAAAATGCCTCTGGCACTGGGGCACACTCCTCTTCTATCGGGGAAAGCGGGTTGACCAGCCGATGAATGCGCCCTTCTTGGTCAGGCCTCAGGGGTCTGGCAATAGCGATCCGAGGATTTAAATCAGCGAGGCTCTGGAGGTAACCCATCACCCGCTGAGTTAAACGCTCCTGAGCGATAACGTACTGGGCAAGGTTGGCCAGTACTGGATCTCTCTCAATACGCCCACCGGGAAAAGATGCAACTTCTCCGGGTGCTGCACGACTCGGAAAATAATAGTATCCTCGCTCGCTAGCATAGGGTACCGCGAATCGAAGACGAGTGAGCGCCTCGTATGCAGCAGCTTCAATGGCCATATGCGGAGTCGGCATGGATTTCCCCACGAAGGAGACTTCCGTTGGGTCTTGGTTTGGGTACGCGGGAGGGATGTCCACCACTGCCCAATATTTCGAGGTGGAAGGTGTGATCCTCGATTTGAGCAACTCGTACTAGGGTGGGTGGGTGGCACTCATAGCACTGCAGGTAAAGTCCCACAATAATTTAACAAAACTGCCGGGGGTTGCGTCTGGGGTTCTTAGATAAATACTGGGGGTCGACATGGCAAGGAATGGCTGTGAGTGCTGCGCACAAAGGAGAGGGGTGCTCGGCAAGGTCACGAAGTGGCCTTTATATAGCACCGGGGCTGGGTTATCTACCGGAGTGAAGGGTAACTGGCTGTCGATCCTGTACTCGGGTCAAGGCCACAGATATACACATCACATAAATGTGACGCATTACTGTGGGTGCTGTCGGGGTTGGTCTTGGTGGTTGCGCCCGAAATTTAAAAATGCATCTGTACGGTAACGTACACATGCATAGCTATTACTCCAACAATGAGGGCGCTCAGACAGCATGTAATAAAAGCGATACAAGACCACACCACTACAAAGCATAGGAAAACTAAGGCTCGATACAACTCGAGCGACTTAGTCTACTTCGTTAATGTCTAAGTGAGCTGGCCTTGCGGACGCCAATGCTTCTCCACGGTTCTCACCGTCGGGATTTGCTGGCTGAGGCTGAGGGGCTGCAGGGTCGGGGAAATGGTGATGACCATCGCGGGGGTTGTTGGCCACAATCCCGTTGGAATGGGTTCCCAAAATTCGACGAAGCGCTTCTGGGGTCACCAAAGCACTCTGGTTGAGGGCTGGCGCAGACCTCGAGGGATCGATCGGGTGTCCGAACAGCACGACTGGGTTGTCGGCGTCAGGCTCCGCTTCTCTTCTCGCCGGGGCTCGGCGAACCAGTTCTCCACGAGCTGCGACCAGATCAAGGGTGACCTGATCGAACAGTTGCTCTAGTGCGCTTACATAGCGCACCAGATGTAAGAGCGCAGGATCTGTCTCGTGGTCTCCGTTGGCAACCTGGGGCGGCCTACCATACCCGTCACGACTGGGGTAGTAGTAGAACGAGCGACAGTTAACTCTGGGCGACAAGTGCCGGAGCTGCACTATAGCTTCTCGGGCTGCCAGTTGGATGCCTTGTGGCTCAAAGGAAGTTGTCCTTCCAGTGAACCTGTAGGGGCGTTCTAGCGACAGACCCTACCGTACATGTGCACAGTGGCCCAGCACTGACGACTCTCACCGTACATGGGTCCCTGGTACACAACATACTCAGGAGGCTCCTCTAACGCATAGGCACGGCGGGTGAGGTTTGCGAGCACGGTCACAAAACTTCCAAGGTTGGTCGCTGTGGTCTCATTGTGAATGATGGGACCAGGCATCGTGGCTTGGTTTGGGGAAAAGAGGCTGTGTTGTGCTGTGTTGAGGCTAGCGTGCCCTTTTTATAGGGAAAGGGGACGGAGTCTTCCTCCGCACGCTTGCGATAGAGACGGGTTGGGTGTCGGTCACTGGCGCGTGATCGACGGGCTAGGCTGATAGGTTGGGCACCGTCCGCCGAAAAGGGCGTCGGGTCACTGTGGGGGTATCTTACGCGAGAAGCTTGGCCGGGACTAGGTTAAGGTCGGGTGGTTTGGGTTAATCTAAGTTATTGACCTGGCTAAGATAGGATTAGCCAATGGTCAGCCTGGCTCTGATACCAAGTCTGTCACGACCGGATTTTTAGGATAATAATTTCCCAGAAAAACGGCCTTTGTGCCCACCAGCCCCAGGATTACTGTTAGCTGATGAGGCACCAACTTGATACAAGAATTCCAAGCAAGGTACAAAAATATGTAGTACAAGACCATTGAGGCCTAGGAGTACAACACTTGGTTTCTAATGGTAGAGGGCGGAAGCGGTTGGATACATCTGCGTCTATGGGACTCCATTTCCCACAAGAACAGCTGACCAGGATAACTCCTATCTTCGCGAGGCTGCAAAAGTCAACACGAAGGTTCCGAGGTTGTCACCGCGATGCTTATCTCCTAGCAAGGAATCTGGCCAAGACAATAGCCAGGGACAAGCCAGTGAGTACGTTTGAATGTACTCGCAAACATTAAGAACACGGGTATAATATATCAAACATGCTCCGGATTATTATGTGATCACACGTCCGTCACGAAATATACGAAAAACCATGATGCACACATGTGGTTATAAATAATCCAAAGTAAAATACTGGGTGCCAAACGAGGGTCTGAATGACTCCTCGAGAGGAAACTGCACGAATAGTAATACTGGTGCCAAACGAGGGTCTGAATGACTCCTCGAGAGGAAACTGCAAGAATAATAATGCCGCAGTCGGGCGTCGGGGCGACACCACAGAAAGGGCCTATAAAAGATAAATGAACAACAAGCATGCCGCAGTCGGGCCTCTGAGCGACGCCACAGAAAGGGCTTATAAGAGGATAATCACAGTGAATATCCAGGAGGTAGAACCATCCCAGGGATACTCAATAAAATACAAAGTATAAATGGTTAGTCCAAAATAATAAAGATCACAATCCATATGTGCCGCAATCATAAACAATATTTAGTTGAGTCGTTTCTCCATCCGAAAACCAATAATTTGGTCTAGTCAAGCCGTATCTCCATCCGAATACCGTCACTGAGTTCTAGCTAATTCGTTCTCCATCCGGATACCGTCACTGAGTTCTAGTTAAATCGTTCTCCATCCGAATACCGTTACTAGATTCAACTCAGACTGTGGTCCTTACTCAAGAACATGGCTATCCAACAGGATATATCCTCTGCAGAGGGAGTACCATTTTCCCACGAGTAACGGGTTTACTTAGTCCATCGGGACTAATTCCGTCTACGGTCTTTTAATTGAAAACACGCCTGACCTGCACACACCAGCTTAACCCACCGGTGTCTGGAATCACCCACGACACCTGCCAAGCAAAACTCTAAGTGGGGAGGCTACAACCTCGACGTAGCATGGGATCAAATTTCTATTCGCGCGGTCTAAGGGGGTGCCCCCCCTCTCGGTCCCAACCGGAAACACCCATGCCCCCGGACCAGGTGGCCTGCCTACCGGATGCACCCGGTATCTTCCACCATGGCCTCTCTGTACGGTGTGTTCTTTGGTAAGGGGTTGAAAACCTACTGAACCATACCCCGTCTACGACAGGGACAAGTGGTGATACCAACAAATAAGGAAGCTACGGGTAAAGACTCGATCTACGACCGACTCAGGTGGTCCATGTATCTTCCAACAATATTACCATTTATGAGATAAATCACCACTCCTCAAGCCTCACCATGCCATACCGGACATACTCGTCTCGACGAGGGACTAGGGACAAGCTCGTGTCTACCCAAGACCACGACTTTCCCGGCTTCCTTCCGGTATGCATGAGGAGCTCACGAGGATGATCCAAATCACTAGTGTATCCATTTCTGACCACAAAACAACTCCAAAGTGTACTCATGTACGAGACTATATCGATACATAAAGCCAACGCATACTCCAAGTCAAAAGGTGTTGTGATCGTATCCGAACACCACAACAAAATATTATGCCAGAGTTCAGAAATGCTTGCCTTCAAGAGTATGCAAAGGATGCACTTTTTGGAAGCTTTCCCTTTTCTCCAAAATCCTATTTTGCAAAATATCCAAATAACAAACATTTCAAAGACAGTACCAAAAGTTGTCTCAAATATTTTTGAAATAAATCTTAAAATAAACTAGATGAAATTTGAGAGAGGTAGGAAAAAGAATCAACTCATTTGGAGTTTTATTTTAAAAGTTATAGCTGGTCAAACTCTGGTCAAACTCTGTTTTTAAATAAAACCAGAAAAGAAAACGTTTCGAGGGGAATACGCTTTCACAGCAGAGGAAACATACTTAGTGCTTTGCGCCACTTAACCAGAGAGGGCGGACGCGCGGGTCACTGACAGTGGGTCCAGAGGGCCCACTGGTCAGGTTTGACTGTTCTTCCCTCCCTCCTCTTTCTCTCCGCCCGAACGGCAGCGGCCTCCGGCGATCGCCGTCGACGAACGGTGGCTCTTCACGGGCACCCGAGGGCGGGGATGGAACGGCCGGACTGGGACGGTCCCCTTGGTGGTCGCTGGGTCGTCGGAGGTGGAAGAAATCGCCGGCGGCGAGCTCCGCGGCGGAGGGGGCTACGGTGGTGAAGTGGTTTTTGTGCTCCGGTGGTCTCCGACCAAAGTTGGGTAGTTGGGCAGCTCCGCAAGGACTAGGGGGAACTATTGGTGGCGCTGGTTGGGCGAAAGAGTGGCTGGCTGCGACGAATTTCGCCGGCGCTTGGCGGCGGCCGAGCCGGCCGGAGTTGGGGAAGAGAGCCTCTCCGGCCAAACCACTGCCTGGGGAGCTCTAGAGGGAAGGTTGGAGGTCGGCTGAGTGCTCGGAGGAGCTCGGGGTTCCCTTTTATAGCGTGACGAGGCTGGCTCCGCGGCGGTGGATAAGATCGACGACGGGTCGCCGTTGCTGTAGCTGCAGGGCGCCGTGGCGGCGACGAACGCGTGCTGACGAGTATGAGGATAAGCACGGGCTGCTTCCTGGGGCAGCTGGCGCGCTGGTGTGGTTTGGGCGGTGCCGAACATGGCAGAGGCCGCTGCAGACGCCGGCGTGCCGCCAAGTGCTCTGCCAGCGGCGCTGCAGGGCGCCAGAGCTGGCATGGAGAGGGAGCGGGCTAGTGCGCGGTTCAGCGGTGGAGCAGGGGCCAGGGACGGGTCGCGTCGAGTGCGGCAGTGCGGCGTGTCGGCTCAGTGCGCGCGCGTGCAAAACGTGCGCTCTGGGCGTGCCCAGAGCACGCACGGAACCTGCTCGATGAAATGCCAGGGCTGTCTAGAGCGCAAGGGTGGAGCTGGCAAATAACAGGACTAGGATAGGGGCTACTAGGAGTTCAGTGGACAAGGTTGCTGGGTCATTAGAGCAAGTTCACAGTGCAAACTAGAAAACATGCCTCAAGCTGACTGTACACACCAAGTGTTCGACAGAATGCCAAGTGCACTTAGGCAACTCTTGGAGTGGCCAAAGTCTCCAGAGCAGGGTCTCTTTAGATGCAGGAGATGGTGGTAAGATCACTTGGGCAAAACCAGAAACTTGTTAGTGCAAGTTTTGCAAAACTCCAGTTTTGGACAGAAAGAAAGAGGGTTTAAAGCATGCACTTAAAAACCTCTAATGAGTCCACTCTCCTGGACTTAAGGGTTTTGAATGGAGGGCTACAAGTAGGAAAAAGCTCAGGGTTACTAGAGCAAAGAAAAATTAAGGTTGCAGTACAAATCACCAAATTGGGCCAGAATGCAAAAGAGGTTGATCCACTCAAATTTTTCAAAGAACATCACTGGGTTTTTGCTTGAAGATGAATTGTATGCATCCACTGACATCTCCAAACACTTGGAAGAATTTTTAAAGAAATATTTAAATGGGTTGTAGTGCAAAAGTGCCTACTGGACCAGATTGGAAAAGTTGGTGTAGAGCTCAAAATCTCCAATGGCCAAAAGGTATTTTTGCAAAAAAGTGATGTGGAACCATCACATGACATCCCCAAATTTTTGTGGAAATTTTAAATGTATTTGTCAAGTGGTTGTAGTGCAAAACAGGCTCCCAATGCAAAAGAAATCCTTTTATAAGAATAAAGCTCTGAGAACACAATTCTTGCAAATTTAAAACCACTGATAAAGAATTTGTTTTATCATAGAGAGTTTTCAAGTCCAACAATACTCTTTGAAGGTTTTTCCACTAGAGGCAAAAATCCAAAATCACAAAAGGTAAAACTTGACAAATGGAAAAATTTTATTTCCTGGCTACATTTCAATAAATAAAACAAGGCCAAAATTTTGGGGTGTCACAACTATTAAAATGGCTTGTCACAATAATGGTGTCCAGCACAAGTGCACAACCCACCCCTCAAATAAAACTAAGCACCCTAGAATTCTTTGACAAAACTAAGCACCCTGAAATTCTTTGACAACTAAACTGCTGGCTATATGATGTTGGCCATATATATTGTACGTATATAATGTGAAGAAACGAGTGGTAGTACTATACCAACTAAAAGATGAAATGTAAGAAATACTAGTATGTACGTACTGAAGAGTTAAAGTAACAAGAAGAAATATAACATAGTTCTGCTGGGGGCTCAGCACAACACACCCCTCAAATTAAATTAAGCACACCTGAAATTAAAATTTTCAACTATTCCGGTAGACACTGCATTAGAACCACCATGAGAAACGACACTGCCACCTTACTCGGAGTCCTCGTCCACGTCCTCGACTTCGTCCTAGTCCCTCTTCCTCTTGGCCGATACTTCTTTGCTTGAACCGCACACTTGGCTGTTGCTCTTCCAACCCTTGTAGATATTGAAGCAAAGGTAGCCATCCATTGCAGCGTAGTGGATGTGGTCTATATCTAGTACATTATGCTGCCATGCATGACGATGAAACGTGTATGGAGGTTTCTCCAGTTTACCGTACGAAGGATGAACCATGGCTCCTGCCAGGGTCAGCATTGAAGGCTGACGAGAGTACACCAGCCGATTCTTCTGGAGGTCGAAGGTGTTGCCTACAACGAGGCCTATCTGACGCAGGACTTCTTTGTCATTACCAAAGTCTATAGTAATGAATTTGACTAGGTTTCTCTCAAGGAAGTCCTTAAAATCCTGGCACTCAACGTCGGCATGGCACATGTGGTAGACCAAGCATAAGTCATGCACGCAAACCTGGATCACGGCGGGCTTCTTCCTCTCTTCGTCCTTTAGATCCTTCTCTCGTCCTAGGACTGTGGTGTACTCAACATCTAGCCCAGCGAACCACTCATCATCTGAGTCTTCGAACATGCGTCTGAAGCGAGAAAGGCATCCTTTCACCGTCGCGGAAGAACGGGTGTAGATGACGTCGAACTCATCGCCGGTGATGGTTCTAACCTTCTACTCACCGCCGATCGGGGAGATTTGGGATGCCATGGATTTGGGAGGAGGGTTAGGATTAGTGGAACTACCGTAATGTGAATGGACGGGACGACTAGGAGCGAACCGCCGTAGTATTGAAGGACGTGCGGGGACGAGTAGGAGCGAACTGCCAGCGTGCGAACGGCAGGGTAGTGGCTTTCCATTCTCCCATGATACGGGCTTCCGAGAGCCCTTGGATCTGAGATCGAATGGTTGCATGGCGTGATTCTAGACCTATGGGTGAATATCCTATCCTGGAGGGTTATTCTGCAATTTTTCAGCAACTTAGCATGCGACCGATTGATCTCAGATCCAAGGGCTGTCAGCAGCCCGTATCGTGGTCGCGCCTACCACGACCGTCGCGTCGCTCGTGCGGTCGCGCTCTTGGAGATTTAACACGGTGCGTTAGGCTATCTGATGTTGGCATGTCATACATAGTCATCACTTAGTCACTCATACTACAACAAGGTTTTGGCTATAAGGTTGGCTATAAGTGTATTTTTTTACTTCTCTCTATCTCTTTCTTCGTACTCCCTCCGTCCCATAATATAAGAACGTTTTTGACACTAGTGTAGTGCCAAAAACGTTCTTATATTATGGGACACAGGGAGTACTAGTATTTATTGCATTGCCAAGGAGTGACCTCTTCCAATGAAATGGTGTTGCTAAGTTTGCTTCATTTAATTAGCTATAGACTCAAAATTGTCTTTTCACCTAGGTACACGCGCTTAGGACCGTTTCTTCCTTGGGTCACCAAACTAGTCTCTCCCTTCTTGATTAACTTGCCACATCAGACTTTATGCCTATGTGGCAAGCTTAAGCACCTGTAGGAGCAAGTAAGTACAATAGTGCGCTTTACATGGCATTTTTGCATATGTGGAGGAAAGAGAGGCAAGGAAAAAGTGGAGAAGTGGGCTCTCATGCAAGAGCCAGCCTCTACTACATGGTGGAGCATTGGGAGAGGCACCTGTATGGAGGTGGTCAGGAATCGGGAGACTCACGCCGGTCGTAGCGCCGCAGTTAAAATGATAATGGCAAGTCAAATCACGGGGCCCCACCTGTCCAGCAGGAACTCGCTGTCAAATCACACAGCCCTACGTTTGCAGCAGCCTACTCCCTCGTCTTCTCGCGTCTCTGTCGAACCGACTAGGCGGAACTGCCCCGCCTACCACGCAGGAAAAGCCCGCGCAGTATACTCCCTCCGTCTAGGTGACCAAGGTCGAGAGGAAAATGAGAGAACTTAATGTTTAGTATTTGCTAAGGCTGGTTGTAATGGTACTAGCCTTAGCAATTTTGATGAGGTATCATGGAATTAAATGAAGAAAGAGAGAGAGTTGAGTACTATGTGTCATACATGGCAATAAATAAAGTAGTACATGATACTATTATATGATACATTGCGCAGGAGTACTAAGTATTATTAATACAGTTTTGCTAGAACTCATCTAGATGAGATATAATTTGGTCTCATTCATCTTTTGTAGCCATTGGATGTGATGCTATATAAGATGCGTGTGTGCTGACGTGGGTTGTATTTGTTCTTGTGCAACGAACTAACCACTGCATGTCATGTTTGATAGTCTCAAGTCATTAAAAGCATACAAGCCCCACATCTCTTCTTGGTTGATTCCTCTATTTATGTCAAAAAATAAGAAACAACATGAGAGTTAATGCACCACGCCTATGTGTTTACTATTTGGTTTTAGTAAGATGACTTAATACTCACCTAGACGGAGGGAGTATTCGATTTGACAGCGGGCGGCGCAGTTCCCGATACGGCTTTAATGCAGACGAGGGAGGGAGTAGCGGTTCCCGATATGTTGAACGGCCAATGCATCCTCCTTCAATTAATCCATGAGGGAAGTAATGGGAGGAGGTCCAGGAAAAGAGGCTGCACGATGTGAATGCAACGCAGTTTGCCCTCATTGCCCTCATATAAAGGCGCCCCTCCATTCCAATGCATCTACCACATCGTACGCACCTAAGCATTTGCCTAAGCACCTACACTAAGTGCAAAAGATCTCACTCCAGACCCATGGCGGCGATGCGCGTGAGCGGCCAGCGGCTGCGCCAGATGGTCCATGACACCGGCCTGCGGCATGGCGCCGAGGATCGTCTCCAGACGGTGTTGGAGACCGGCTGGTGGATGGCCGCCATCGACCCCAACTACGACTCTCAGTTGGACCAGATGATCGTTGCCACCAGCAACAAGTTCACCGTCCTCAAGAAGCTCGCGGACGACATCGCCGTACTCCTCCAGCCCGCGCGCCCGGGCTCCTCATTGCCTGCCACCCTAATCGGCCTCCATGGCCGGAACCCCTTTCAAGCACTGGTGGCCCTGCGACTGCCCGACGACGCCACGAAGAATGTCCACCTGGAGGTCACGCTCGCCGGGAGGCGCTTCGCCCTGCAAGAATTCGTCGACCTACACATCCACGTGTATGAGCAAATCATGTACAAAGGTATCTACAAGGCCAATGAGGACGCTACGACGTTGGCCTTCCTCAACCGGCTGGAAGCCTTGGATGCCTTTGCTGAGAAGCACCTCGACCTCGCCACAAAAGCCGCCGCTCCTTAGCCGCCGGTCGGTGGCCCGGCGCACTAAGTTGAGGAGGAGGAGGTCGTACGTTCGTGGATCCATCTTTCTTCTTGCCGTCTGTAACCACCACTGCGATCGCATCATCGTGGCCTTAATTCTTATTGTGTTGTTGCATTCTCGTTCCAGTCAATACCGACATGTGCGATCCCTTTGCTTAATTATATGCATCACTGTAACTAGTACTCCATCCGTCAATTTATAAGTTG
Source organism: Triticum aestivum (assembly GCF_018294505.1). Classification (NCBI taxonomy): domain Eukaryota; kingdom Viridiplantae; phylum Streptophyta; class Magnoliopsida; order Poales; family Poaceae; genus Triticum; species Triticum aestivum. Next base: position 561,694,702 of record NC_057814.1, read on the forward strand.
TGCTTACCTTTTCCATCAACTTCGTGCAACGCGCGGGCATCTTGCTAGAAACACTAGAATATGTCTATATAATCCGTATGTGATAGTCCATTTGAAATCTCAAAAAAGACAAATATTTAGGTACGGAGGGAGTAATATATTAGGAGTATATCAAAACAATAGCGATTTCTTTCAAGTTTGTGAACAAATACTACTATTCTACTACTTTGGATCCGTCGCAACGCACGGGCACATTGCTGGTAAAAGGAAAAGGCCTGCCGCGTTCGCGTCGCACCCCCAGACGCCCGGGACTCGGGAGTACAACACGGCCCGTCCGGCACGACACATAGCTTAGGGAAGGCGTGTTGCCTAGCATTTTCACTTTCATGTGGGACCGCCGTTGAGCAAACCGACACCCCGCCCGCCGCCGGGTTGGAAAACAGAAACGAGGGGAAGATCTAGCTGTAGCACGGAAGCCAAGAAATTTGGTGTCAGACGGAGCTCGTTTATAGAGTAGGAGCATTCCGTACTAGTACTACTCCTACTAGTACCAAGTTTGTACTCCTAATACTATAGTACTAGTACTACCACTATACAACTAGTAGGTACGTGCACGGCACAACATCGTAGGAACAAAAAACGGGAAGGTCTTGTTTTGGGTGATTTATCTTTTTTCAATCAACGTAGTATGAATAATATGATGTGGGGGGCACCCATGAAGCTTATGTGGCTTGGTTGCATGGCTACGGAAGGTTAGAGAAAAATAAATAGATAATGTGTTTAGAGTGCACTCCACTAAATAGATATACTTTGGATCCATTGCAATGGACCGGCACATCTATATCTATACCCCCTATATAATGTCTGAAAAACTTTGAAAGTTGGTCGTTGGATGAAGCCAATCCGACGGTACAAAGATGGCAAATCCGAGCACTACTGGCCGTTGGATATCATCCACCAGATTCTGCCACATGTATAATCTAGAAGACTCCATGGTTGAACTTAATTCATGACTAACTTTGCCACAACTAAGCTTAGGCAAAGTTATTAGTTCTAAAAAATGAGAGCCACAAGTTGGCAAGCCTAAGGGAATCTTGCCACATTTTTTGTGTGTATCTCATGTGGTGCCTTAGTGTGGCTTGCCTAAGGTGTGGCTTGAACCAAGCACTCCCCTAAGTTAATCAAACTTGCCTAACCTTACATTCCACCAGATTTTGCCACATGTTAGAATCCAGAAAGCTCCACATGTAGAAGCATAATGCACAAACCACCAGAATCTCATGCGTGCAATGCACGTGTACCTTACTAGTTCTAGTTGGTAGTAGTAAGAAACAAATTCCAGTTTTGGCACGAGCTCGTACTGCGGGAGCACCACAAGGCCTGCCGCAGGAATTACATTTCCCTCTCGGGGCCCACGGGACCGAACTTCAGTGGCTTAGTGCCCGGCCTATGAGTCAATGACATGCGGACCTTAAATGCGGCTGGCCCACATGTCATTCTCATGGTGGTGGCGTGGTTCGCGACTCACTCGTTCGAGATGAACTGGCCGGTGGTGGCGTGGCCGTGGCGAGGGTGCCACAGTTGGGCGTCGGGGCGTTATGAGGCGTAGATGGCCACACCGGCGGGTACTACCTGTAGTACATAAGTACTCCAGCTGAGGATTGATGACTGGGACGAAATGTCACAGCCGCTGGATGAAAATTTGATGGTGCGGGAGTACGGATCGGAGCACAACAGCGGAGCAGGCAAACCGCGTCCAATCGGGTGTGTCTGTGGTAGAAAGTTGATGGTCGCCGCAGTCCAGCTGGCCTGCATGTCATGCACACAAAGGCAGAGGAGCGGTGGGTCCAAGAGGGATGAGGGGCACGTCGGGGGGATGAGGATCCCCTGACGCGAACAATCCTACCATTCGGTCACTGACATGTGGGACCCATAAGCGTGGGTCCCACCTATCAGCGAAGGAAAGGTAGGGCAAGGCAGTGATAGCCACGTCAGAGGATCCATGTCCACATCGGGGGACGTCGTGCCGTGGGTTGGAGCGGCATCGTGGGAATCGCGTGTGGGTGTGGCAGTGGTAGAAACAAGAAACGTGATGGTCGCCGTGGTTCAACTTCCATGGACAAGCTGTCATGTCTGCAGACACATGTATATCAAAACTAGAGTGTTTATATTTCAAGCACGTTAACAAGTAATTCTACTACTTTGGATCCATTGCAACGCACGGGCCAGCACATTGGTAGTAGTAGTGTCCATCTCTATCTCTAGAGGCCTTCCCTCGTTCATCCTTTTCTCTCACAAGATAAACTACTCATACAAATGCATCTTGATGTTCCGTGGAACGCACGAGGATGTTTCCTTGGGGGTCTCTCCAGCGCGGCGTGGCCGTAGTTGCAAGTTGACGCCCCTTGAGATGCCGACGTTGAGGGGCACTCGGATTTCCTCCGATGAGCAGGTAAGATGAGTTTGATCACGTAGTAAATGCATTCTAAAGACTACTTCCGTGTCCATTTCCTAATTCTCCCCCTGCCCACTGTTTCACAGGTTAGGCTCGGTGCGAGTGGAGATTGGCTTGCATATTTACGGGAGGGTACCAACATCAATTTGCACAACATTTACAACAGTGACACCGTTCCCGTAGAACCTTTGTCCAACATTGGGATCAGCCATGCAACGGGCCACCGCATGAATTGGTACGATGGCACCACGGTGAGATTGAATAAGATAGCACGAACCTTGCACATGGCGGTCAAAGGCGGACCATGCTGTCTGCGGCCGATTTGTTGTCGTACGAGTAGGAAGACACTGTGCTCCTTTCTAACCGCATCTTCGCGGTGACAAACCAGGGGACTTATTTTGTATGGGACACATCCTACGATATACTCCCTCTCTCCCAGTTTATTTGTTTTGAATCTTTTCATTTTATAAGTTTCAAATTCAAATTTAGATCTCCCCATCACATGTTGAGATTACAATGTCCATTAAATCATTGCGTGCATGTATATTAAAGAAACAAATCTCGAGTTTGGCACGAGTTCGTGCTGCGGGAGCACCACAAGCCCTGGCGCAGGAGTTACATTTCCCTCTCAGGGCCGTCGGGACTGAGCTTCAGCGCCTTACTACACCTACCTTTGAGTCAATAACATGTGGACCCGATAGGTGACTGGTCCACATGTAATGCTCCCGTAGGCAAAGGGGCAGTGGGGCCAATACGGGTGAGCCGCAGGTCGGGGGACGTGTGGTTTCATGGGTTCGAGCTGCGTCGTGGGAATCGCGGGTGGATGTGGTAGAAACTTGATGCTCGCCGCATTTTAGGTGGCCCACATGTCATGCACACAAAGGCAGAGGGGCGGTGCGGCCGAGAGGGGTGAGGCGCACGTCGGGGGGCGTGGTGCCGTGGGTTGGAGAGGCGTCGTGGGAATCGCGAGATGAAACGTGATGGTCGCCGTAGTTGAACTTCCATGGACAAGCTGTCATGTCTACAGACACATGCACTGCATACCGATCACTGGAAGGAGTAGCAGAGAAAGCTATATATGCGGATAAATAGTTCCTTATAGTCAAGAAGACCCACACTACTACTCTGTTCCAAAGACATGCACACCATCGAAATAGTCCATCTATATCAATATACACAGAGAGGGAATAATTTCTTTTACAAGAGAGGAAATAGTTCATCCATCCATAATGCCCTCCTGCTGGTGCAGCCTTTTCTTCTTCTTCTTCTTCTTCTTCTTCTTCTTCTTCTTCTTCTTCTTCTTCTTCTTCTTCTTCTTCTTCTTCTTCTTCTTCTTCTTCTTCTTATTCTTCTTCTTGTTCTCATTCTCTGTGGGAGACGGCTTCGCAACAAGCTCTTTGGACCTTGCAGCTATCTCGAAACTCACACAGGCATCGAGGGCAGCATATTTTATCTGCTCGTACGTCAAGGGATAATTATCCCATCCAGATGACCTTAATGCCACCGTCTCATCACCCTTCTGAAGATTTGTACCGAGCACAAAATTTGCTACGTCGAATAGGGATGGTGTCTGTTTATCACAATCTTCTACAGGAATTTTGATTCTGGTTTGTAGGTCAGCGATGCTTTTCAAATCAAGGTTGTACGGCTCCAGCTTCTGTTTGTCCCCTTCGATGGCTGCCCCACAGAAGTATACGTCCTCCCGAGACAAGAAATCGTGAAGCTCACCTGGTATGGAGGGCGAGTGTATGCTGTGGTACACCAAAACATCATCTTCGAGGCATAGCTGAAGGACGACGGCGCGCTGGATCTTCCCAGGAGCACGCTCCATGTACTCTGCATCGAGACCGATGACCCTCGTCTCTACCTTTTCGAGGGAGTTGGATACATTGTTGATCCACTGCCGAACAACCCTTGGGTGGAAGGTGACGATGGCAACTATGCGCATCGAGCCTTCGACGAGGAGATGTTGGACGCTAAAAACCTGCATCTCGATCTCTTTCGCCATTTGGAACCGCTGGAATGGAGGGCTATGGTTTGGAGAATTAGGATTAGATGGCTCGTCTAACTGAAGTAGTAGATGATTATTTAAAGAGGTTAAAACAATGTGAACGCAGTGGGGTTTGGATGCAAATGAAGACGAAGGGGAGGTGAAGAAGCCGAGGAGAATCGGTTCCCGATGGAGAAGTAAATGGGAGAAGTGGCGTGCAGGCAGTTGATTAGACGGCTAGGTAGACTAAATGAAAAGGTTATGCGGGTAGACTGATGAGTCGTACCTGTTCGTGTACGTGCCCATCCTTCCTGATAGGTGGGACCTATGCAAACAGATAAAAAAATGTGTCGTAATTTTTTTTTGAGCGCGTGAGTGGGAGACACAACATTCTATGGTTAAGGAATACTCCCTTCGTTTAGGTGAGTATAAGTCACCTTATGAAAATCAGGTTTTCCTAAAACCTTTGGGCGTGGAGCATTAACTTCCTGCTCGATCCCCTCCCAGCCTCGTTAGCCAGCGTTCTCTTCCTCTGCTGCCGCATTCTACCTTTCCATTTTTCCTCTTCTCAAGTGTGGAACGATCTGCATGCCGTCCTTGATGCACCAGAACGACCACTTCATGCATCGCGGCAGGGCGTTGATTGGGCATGCACGAGAATTTGGTTCTGCTCGCAATATGGATGATACCTGAACGATGAAGTGAACAGGCATGCTAGCACGGGAGGCCTATTTCCTCTATACAATACTGGAGTACTCATGTTCCTACTACTAGTAGTAGTAGTACAACTGTGGTACACTTGATGGTCAAAATACTGTTCATCCGGGCCTCACAGTGAAGTGACAAGACCCTGCGCCTGACACTAGTCCAGGCAGCGTGTTCGGGTTACCAAAGTCAGCCTCACCCTATGCATTGTGCAGTCTGTCAGCGCCGCTGTACAGCACATTGGCGCCTCGCCTCGTCTCCCTCTCTGCTTCCATAGCACCACTCCATCTCCATCTCCTTCTCCGTCTCCGTCTCCGTCTCCATCTCACTGTGCCCCCATGTACCGTCGCCTCACTCGCCTCCCCCAGTACCACTATTCCCTCGCTAGCCGCTCCAGCACCGACATCCTTCTCCCCCGTAAATCAAGCCCCCTTCCAAACTCCACCATGGCCAAACGCGAACCGCGCAGCATCCATATGAGCCGCGATTGGAGCAATCTCCCCAGTGACATCCTCGACCTCTGTTGTTCGTGTATGGATATGTTGAGCACCCTACGGCTAGCTGCATGCTCGAGGGACATGCACACGGCCATCGTCGAAGCGAGGCCTAAGCTTTTCAAGACACCCTGCTTGCTGCTATCTGGTCTTGCGAGATTGGCTCACCATGATACGGAGGCGTGCATGATGCCCCTCGACTTCAATCCGATCTCCATTAGCCGAAACTTCTTTGCAGGTATGTAGTGGGTCGCCGTACATCATTTCGCTCGACATCGATCCGATCACCATCGCCCGAAACTTCTTGGCAGGTATGTACTGGGTCGGCAAGAACTCCCACTGGATGGCTGCCTTCAGGGAAGACAGTAAAAAGTTGGTGCTCGTGAACTTCCAGACATCCCATGAGATTATCCTTCCTCTGTTGGATTATATAGAGTATTACCATCGCGGTCCAAGTCATCTAGATTACTACGTCAGTTGGACGGACCTTGTTTTGCAGAAGATTGTAATCTGCCAAGTGCCCACACGACATGCGAATTACGCAGACTTCAAGCTAATTGCCTTGTTCGACTGCGGACTCGCCTATCTTTACGCCGGTGCCTTCTTTAGCTGCAGACAATTCGGCTCGTAGTGGATCATCGTCAAAGCTGATACACACTTTTGTGATGCTATTGAACACAATGGCATCATCTACGCGATCCACAAAGCAGATGGCACCACGTATTGCTGGGACGGCGCGTGTAAGTTATTTCCGTATCATGTTAATGATGACGCCATGACACTATTTGAACTTTTTGTGATGATTGGCATATCCCTGTTTGAGCAGAATCTGAGTAGAACTATGGCAATGTATTAGAGATACCGTAAATCAGCTATATTTGGAATGAGTTAATTCATGTGATTGTGAACATGTCATTACAACCAATTTGTACCCTGAATAATCAAACGGTTAGGAATATATGGATATTACCCTTATTTTACAGTAATCTATATACTACTACTTAATATGAGTGTGTATCAATGGCCATGTTAGTTTCCTCATTTTCATGATGTAGAAACATGCACCACACTGTTGGTTTCATGTAACCATACATTAGGTAAGTAAATGTGCATATGGAGAACTCTATATTTGGAAGTAGTGAAGTCCTGCAATGCTTACCATGTGTACATACCTATATTCGCCCTTCAACAATCAATGGCTAGAATAATATCCTCACAAAATTTTTGCCCACAGAACACGAGTATATAACAATGCATGGTCTGTTAGTTACCTTGAAGAATTTGTTTGTGAGGATAGAACATGATTACTCCCTCCGTTCCCAAATATTTGTCTTTCTAGAGATTTTAACAAGTGACTACATACGGAGCAAAATGAGTGAATCTACACTCTAAAATATGTCTACATACATCTGTATGTTGTGTCTATTTGAAATGCCTAGAAAGAAAAATATTTGGGAATGGGGGGAGTACATAAAATGCATGACATGGTAGTTTCCTGTGAAGAATCGATTGCGAGATAACATGAGTATAACCATGCATGGCACTTCTATATTTTCGAACCCAGTATACATTTCCCTGTATTTTCCTCCCAGTTCCAACAGGGACATATCAATGTTGTTTCTTGCATTATCCTACTCATACTCTGAACAATGCTGATCTTACATTAACACTGCCTGTCCTTTTTGATATGATGAAGTGTCCCTACAGTTACTGCCGTTTGTAATCACACCACCTTTGCCAAAAACAGGGAAGCACAACTGGTTCCTCGCTCGATCAGACGACGGCAAAAGACTGATGATCATTCGGACACATGAGCCGAAAAAGTTATATTGCAAAAACCCCACTGTATACAAGCACCGTGTAATACGTGAGTATCCGGACAGTGGCTGTTACGTCTATGAGCAGGATACCAGCTTGTTGGGGCCTTTAGGATTTTTTAGTTGGAGGCGGGTAAACAGCCTTGGTTCACACTCTCTGTTTCTCGGACTCAATTATCCGATTAACCAGGACATCACCGTTGGCAAGGACCTTGATGGCAGAGAGGCTCTGTTTGCTATGGAAAACTGTGTCTACACGGCGAGCCCTAGGAGTTCGGGAGCAAACTCCCCTGATTGTCAACGATACAGCCTGCAGCCAAAAGAAGGTGAGAATGACAAAGGCATCCGGATTAACTTTGATCCTTGGATGTCTCAATTACGACAGGCAGTGATGTGGTTCAAGCTTTCAGGTTGATAGGTAATTGGGCTGTTGCATCGAAAGGGTGGAGTACTGGTGTCTCCAGATCACTGGTCGCTGAAGCGGGGCTGCAAATTATGATGGTGTTGGATCATCTCTTTGAATGACTTTGTTGTCTTTGCTGCTGGTTCTGGATGGGTAGTTCTTTCTTTTGTTATGCATATTCCTTGTCATTTGGTCATCCTCGTCTATGTCACTCTTACTATGTAATAGTTGCTTCTGTTTAGAATGTCATTCTCATCTGGATCACGAGAGTCTGAGCGCTGCAGATGGGTGCGTTTTGGTGGTGTAGCAAGACTTCTTATGAACTATCATGTCTTGCTGTTTATGTCAGTAGTAGTCACTAGTTAGTGTTTGAATGTTGTATATATCATTGTTTCGAACTGTTTATTGTCTCGAACTACTGGTGGGCTAAATGAGGGCATCACCATTCTCCAGTGTTCAGACTATATCTCCTTTTTTCAAGTTATATAATTTGAGCTCAGTGTGTTTTCGATGATGTACACTTGTTTGGGCCAGTGAGGTGTCGTTGAATATGGGCCGAGTAGTAACGCAATGCCAAACAGGTCAATTATGACCCTCAGGGCGGGCTCTCAAAAGATCCTGAAAAAAAGAGGCCGGGCTCTCCAAAAAAGAAAGAATAAGGACTCTTAGGCCGACATGTGGGCGCCACGGATGTTTTCGTGCGCTTGCGCGCCGAGAGCATATTGGCGCGTGCTCGAAATTCATGCTACCTTTTCATCCCCAGTGTCCCGCCCCTCCCCCACCTCTGGAATCTCGATTCCTACTCCAGTTCCCCCAAATCCCCCTCCTGTACTCCCTGTACTCAAGCGCACTATCATGTCGCTGGTCAACGCGGATCTCCGAGCCGGAGATCCTGAGGTCCGTCCTGCCTTCGGTCACTGCGTGCTATCGCTCAATAGTGGCATGGCGGTGCTTGACGACCAGTTTGCCGGCAAAGTGCTGATGGTAACCATCAACGGCGACCGGCCTCCCGTCTCGCCGGACGACCTTGTCAAAGCTCTTGGCATTGCGCACGGCATCCAAATAAGTGACTTGCTCGTCGAAGTCTGCCGCCACCGGCTGATATCTTCGTCAGGTTCCGGACAACTTTCGACTGCAGTCGTGTGTTCGAATCTTCCCGGCGTTTGTTCTGCGATGGCGCGCTGGTGAGCTTTGATCGGTGGCACCCAGGATGGGGCTCGGTGCCCTCTGAGCTTGAGTTTTTAACATAGCTTACCTTCCACGGCATGCCTCGACGTGCTTGGAACAACGAGTCATGAACGAGCTTATCAACGACCTTGGAGGTGAGCTCATAAGTATGTTTGTTCCTCCAGACAGCTGGGCTCTGACGGTTATGGCATCGATGAAGAAGCCGTCCACCATACCGAAGGTGATTGGTGTTGAGATACTGGTGCAGGAACCGGGGTTGTACTATTCGTCGCCACCAAGGCCGCTGCGGACCACGTTAGGGATGTACCTATATCGAGTGTTCGTGCATGTCGAAGAAGTGGTCAATCCATCAATCGAAGTCCTGCCGCCGCCGCTGGTGCCAGGGTCCGTCGACGACGTCCATTACAGGAGTCAACGTCAGACTTTCCCCGTGTTGCTCGGAACGATGGATGGCACAGGGCCTACTCCATCGCTCGGCGGAGGCCACTGCTTCTTTGGGAGAAGAGGCAGGGCTGGCTGCCTGGATGTGCTCTAATTTGAGGTAACAACTGAATCTTGTCAAATACTAGTTAAATCCGAGCTATGGGTGTGAAGCACTGATATGCCAGTACATTTGATTGTGACCTGTTCTAATTTTGTACCTGAACTTTTTTTAGAAAGGGCTGTTCGTCAACTTAATGTGCTAGCAGAACTTATTGTGTTGTCTGTCTGTTTTCTTTGCACAACATTCAAGATATTTCCCCGTCATTGATAAAGACGATGAACCATTATGTATGACTTCGTTGGTTTCAACATAGCCCTTCCCGTAGCGATCCACTGCTTCCATCCTGATTGTGCCGCCTGGGTGAAATTTTTGTATGCAAGTTCAGTGTGCTATGATGTTCTATATGATTGTGTCAACTATATAAGTTTTTACTGAGCATCAGCAATGCATATGGCTGAAAGATGTATTTACTGAGCATGAGCAGTTGAAAATATTTATGTGGGCTTAAAACATTTCCAGTACCCACTCAAATAATTTTCAACGTGTTCCGAAACAATTCCGGATTAGTGATTTTCATCTGCGAAAAGCATTTAAAGTGGTTCCGGCAGCTCCGGAGCAATTCCAGCTTTTATCCCGGAAAATTCCAAAAAGTTTCCAGAATGACTCTGGCACCCTCCAAGAATTATCAGGCATGTGCCGAAACCAATTTGACTTAATAGTATATCTCGAAACAACTTTTCGATTTCACCGAAACTCATCCGAGGACCTCTCACTGCGGAACTTTTCCGCTGTCCGAAACTTTTCGGTGTCCAAAGCTTTTTCGGTGATTTTCTCTCAGACTCCCTATCTAGTATCCAGCAGATAGATGACCCTTAAGCGTGTGACCCTATAGGTTCGGTGAAGTATAGACATGACCCGAAACCCCTTCCGATCAATGATCAACATCGGAGCCGTGGACACCCATATTGACCCCTATACCCACACGAATGAATATTCGAGTGAACCTCCAGTTGCAGTGAGCTATTCCTGTTGCTTCGCGATATGTCACAAACACCCGGGTGATATTTATTGCATCCCCGTGTATGAACAATTTGTCCACCATGCAAGTTACCTCGTTACTGGTTTTGTTCCCCTTCCAATCAATGATCAACATCGGAGCCGTGGACACCCATATTGACCCCTATACCCACACGAATGAATATTCGAGTGAACCTCCAGTTGCAGTGAGTTATTCCTGTTGCTTCGCGATATTTCACAAACACCCGGGTGATATTTATTGCATCCCCGTGTACGAACAATTTGTCCACCATGCAAGTTACCTCGTTACTGGTTTTGTTCCCTTTTCTCGTTTCCATGTTCCAGCATCCCAGTGATCAAATCACAAGGTGTCTGGCCAGACGATTATGGATACTGTAACACCGAGAGGGGCTGAGAATACCTCTCCATCATCGGAGGAGAAAATTCCAATCTTGAGCTATCAAGTTACTTGACATACTTCTCCATGAACCCGTAAGCCGCCATAATAGCCACCCATTTACGGATGACGTTTGACAAACCCCAAAGTTCATGAAGCAAGCATGAAGAAACTCGATACGCTCATGGTCTAAGGAATCATGCAAACGTTAACCATCTCTGTGTTATATACCATTAAACTTGTGACGAATGTATCTCGTAGCATAACATCAATTTGGGTCGATTCAACACAAATGTTCTCTTAACATTGTGCCCTCAAGGTTGCTGGCATAGACATACCCATGATCAGGAAAACAGAACCATCATGCAACACTTGAGATAGTCTTAGAGGCCAGACTAGGAATACATTTTACCGTTTATTATTCCACACGTGCATATGAGTCTTCCTCCGAGCCTCGTGGTTATTGCAGACTCGAGAACCATAGCAGTTATAGCATGGAACATAAACATAATTATGAACCGGGAGATAATCAATAACATCTACTATTGCCTCTAGGGCATATCTCCTATAGACTCCCAGTTGCACTAGAGTCAATAATCTAGTTAATGCTAATGCACTTTACACCTAGGGAATACCGGTGTAAAAAATGCTTCGCATGTGGTATTGCCTGATGTCCATCGGATCTGACAATTTCAGCTCCGTGTGTATCTCTGCATATCCTCGCGTTTTCACGCTTTCACAAAATTCATATTTTGTGCAGACTTGGCTTTGTATATATGTGAATCATTGGTCGAAACCTGATTCCTCTGACTGAGTTATGGACCAACTATTTGCAATAGTGTCCAATTGACAAAAGCCTTCTTGGAACCATACCAAGTTCATGAATGAACTATATGATTCAACATCTTTGTCTTTGTCGCTTCTAAAGCGGCAACATACTTCGCCTCTATTATAGAATTCGCCATAGTAACTTGTTTGGAACAATTTCCAACTAACTGCACCACCATATTGTGTGTTACACAAAACCCTCAATTTAAGTCAAAAATCGCATGGTGAAATGATGAAGATTGTATCGATGTAACCTTTTACAGCGAACTCTTCATGATCTCCACTTGTGAGAAAACATGTCATCAATGCTACTTTAGTACTTAATGATCCTTTTTTCACAGTTGTCCCATGATAAGTACTTTTGATCACTTTGGTATCTATACTCGCAACAGCTTGGGAGTATTGGACATATCTGGTTGTTTTACATACCATGGAATACATGATTAATCCAAACACATGAGTGTGTGTAATCTCCATCATGTATTTTCCTCATCAGTGTTTTGGGACACCGATTCTTGCAAAAACTCTTGCCATGCGGCTTTGGCAAGAATCACTCCTTGTCGTTCTTAGTGCTAAATGGTTTTAGCATCGTGTCAATATGTATTTTTTCTCAGCCCTATTAGGTAAATCTATCTCCATAGATCATTATGCCTAATATCAAGGCTATTTAGCCCAAGCACTTCATCAAAAACTATTTTCAAATGAAGTCCTAATTTGTGTCAAGAAATTTATTTCCAATTAACAATGTGTCAAGCACACAAGGTTTTCAGAAATATTATTATGCCCCCACTTACTTTCTTGAAACCACAAGCATCTTCGTTACCCATTGATGAAGTCAAACCCCTTTGACCATTCCATCAAAAATGAAGATTCCAACTCCATTTTGCTCTCTTCAGTCCATTGCTGGAACTCTGAAGCTAGCATACTTACTAGCATCCTCTGGAGCGACAAAATACTTTGGATTGTATCACATACAAGTCCTAGGTTGTATTTCCATTTCATGGAAATTCTTTTGTCATCCATGTTTCATATCTCACGTTTTGAAATATGTATTAATTGCTAGTTTAACCCGAACCAACTTTAAGCATTGCTACGGTGGGACAATCTCATTGTAGTCAACTCCATGAACTTGTTATTGCAACAAGTCGAGCTTAATGGATAAAACATTTTTATCCGTATTAGTTTATAGTCCCATTACAGTCCGTTAGACTCCATGTCTTTCGGAGGGTTTATCAAGATTTAAATCTTGAATCATTTATGGAAACTATCTCGGATTATATTGGCATTTAGCCAATTCCAGAGTCAGGGCGCATCAACGCTTCCTCGTGCATCATAGGTATACTGTTGTCTAACAACAATATCTCGTTTGTGCACCTGAGAGGTTTGCACGAGCTTTGCCTGCGTTGTCCAGATGCAAGTTCGACCGAAGCCCATACATCTAATGTAGAGGCTTCCGTATCAGTCGCAGTAGGAAACTCTGCAGTCACTTCCGAGGTTCCTTTCCTTTGACCTGATGATGAAGATACTTGTTATCTCGTCAAGTTGCACTGTCCTCCCATTTACCTTTTTGCAAGAACTATTATCTTTAAAAGCATACCGTTTTTGGCAAAAATCCTTTCCCTCAGTATAGTGGTGGGGGAATACCCAATGACTTGGGATAACTTACAGAGTAGCACTTGTCTGATTTGGAATAGGTTTGTAACCTTTTACACAAGCCCCATATTCCAAATGTTAAGAAAAGATATAACATGGTTGGGCGTACCATACCATGCCGTCATTTCATGGAACTCTTTTCAGTGTAAAAGCCGCAATCTCTAAAGCATTACTCTTTAAAAGTGATAATGGCAAATTTATTTATGTCATCTTTGATCTTACCATGTCATAAATGGTTTGGTTACATCTTCACAGACATTCCACTCATAGTGGTGTTCCAGGAGGTGTAAGTTATGAAACTGTTTTCACAACTCATCAGACATTCACTAAACTTGTAACTCAGATATTCCTTTCTGCAATCAAATTGTAGAAACATAATTTCCTTGTTACAATAACTTCTACTTCATTTTTGAAAACCTTTCGAATGATTTCAAAAGATCCAGTCTTACGTCTCATCAAGCAAATATCCATATATCTACTTGAGTCATTTCTGAAGATATATAAATCCACTACTTGCAACAACATTTATTGAACTACACACATCAAAATGTATGATCACCAATAAGTTTGTTGCTCGTTCCTTATGGCTTGTGAACGGTATTTCAGTCACTTCACTTTTTTTGGAGGAAAGTTGCAAGTGTCAGATGATTTAAAATCAAACGACTTCAAAATCCATCATAATGGAATTTTTCCATGCGGGTTTCTCCAATGTGACCAAATGCAGTGCCACACATGTGTGGTATTCTCATAGTCTTGCGACATTTAGCGTCAGTGTAATGGATGTATCATTTTACCATCAATATTCCTAACATACATCCCATCTTGGATGGAAGCATGGCCCTTCATGTTATTCATAATACTGAACAACAATTGTTCTTTTATGAACAACCCTTACGCAATAAAGATTGTGCAATTGGCTAGAGTGTGTAAAACTCTAAAATGTTTTATGAAAATAAATACATATGGTAATACACAAATGGAAGATATAGTAACATTTACTATGTTCCATGTGTGTATCTATACCTCATTCCTGGCCAGTCTTTCAGGCCATAGTAGTTCTTACATCGAGTTGCAAAAAAATGCAATCGAGCGGGTGTCTTTGTGATTAACTCACAATACCCAAGAATTAGTGATTAACATGTTTAACCATAAATCGCAAGAACTATATCTTTGACCAGCCTTCTATACATCAAAAACTTGTATGACATTCATACATGAGCTGGATATTCCAGTCATCTTTCTTTCTGCCTTTATACTTCTAACAGTTTAACTTTTAGTATTTCCTACTCGCAAAAGAAGGACCCAACTTAAGAGTGGCGATAGCCCCAGACTTCCTAGGCGTGTAAGTCATACTAACACCCTTTGGACACTTCCTTTCTCTTTAAGTTGTTGTTTTATTCACCTTTCATCATATGGCAGGCGTTCTTCTGGATCCCTCTCTTATCAGTCTAATGCATAGTAAACACTTTACTAATAATTTGCAAACAAACATTGCTTTGGATATTTCATATCTTTCAGCCTTTGTTTGTATCTGAAAATTAGTTTTCAGTTGCATGAATATCACATAACTATCCCAAACTTTCGAAGTTCGAGTTTCATGGAAGCAAACATATTGCACTTGACCGCAACGGAATTCTAGCTTCTGGATCGAAGGACAAGAGTCACATCATCCATATCATTTGCGGGAGGATACCGAATGCATGCGATAGGAGAAAGTCCTTCTCGGCACTCTTGAGGACAATCCTCACATTATGTTACCAATCATAAAGTTTTAACCAGATATTTAACAGCTATTCAATTTTAACAGGGAAGGTGGAAACGCAAGCCATTATTCTACAACTATTTTGCAAGAAACACTTAGACGGTGTTCATAATTAATTGCACAGAGAATTAACCATGTTAATTCAATAGTGCTCTCCCACTCAAATCAATATCTCTCATAATTAATTTTGAGTGATACAAGATCCAGACTTCAATTCATCGCCATAGAATCATCATCTCATAATGGGAATTTTAATCGGTAGGCCAACTTGCCGATCACATCGCTATGTGATTCTTGCTCATCTTTCAATGCGTGTGTTCTGAGCTCAGGACGATCCTGCCATGAACGTCAAGACAACCAAGTGATCTTGCTGCGAGGTCTGACCTCACCCGCCTCACACTTCTCTAATCGTTCGTACCCATGCATCCATGGCGCACCCCGAAAAGATAGGTGTCGTGACGGTGCTACACTTGGGAGAACAGTAACTACCTTATATTTAAGTGAGAGATCACCCTAATAAAAAGCGACTACTGCGCAATCAAAAAGGGTGCACCAAAAGGGATAAAATCTCAGACAATTCATAATAGCATGGTATGGTATAGCACTTTCTGACGGAGAAGTCTTGTATTTCTTCGTCTCCGGCATTTGCGTCGGTGTTCACCTTCGCGAAGATTGCCACCACCTTGTCGATGCTCCAGATAATAATGCTATCTCTATAGCTAATAAAATAAGTGCATTACTTAAGGTTGACACGCAGGTCATTAAAGTGACAATCAGATGGCTCCAGCCATCATGCCGAATCATGACACACAAGTCATGTTAATTAATTTACATCATATAGTCATTTCATACATAATCAAATTATTATGAGCACTGCTATATCACATCACATGCACATGCAAAACCATCCTACAAAACCAAGTTAGACGCCTCTAATCGATTCATGCAAAAACTTGTTTTTCGTGGCTTCTAAGGTTTCGAAACAAACCAAAGCTACCAACGTCCATCATCAAGTATAATAGTTCATGTCGCTAGATTAACTTTGTGGGTTGTATGAAGCACGAGATAATAAAATCTCGAACCCCATACTAAACTTCGTCATACACATGACCCCCATGCAGATCATATCTGCATGGCCCTTTTGTCTGCGAAATTTCATCTTTCTTTCTAACTATGGTGGATTTCAACGAACTGTTAGCACTTCGTTGATCAACCAGGATCGCGGATTGCCAGAACATTGAAAATCCACCATGCCTTTATCAAGATCAGAAATATGCAAATTCCAGGGAAGCAACAAGAACATCGGGTAACAGATTTCATCTGCTACCTGCACAAATAATTCTCAGTAATAGAACTCATCTACTACAAACTATATTGTGCAACACCCATACATCTCTATGTATTCTAGATCGCAACCTGCATCTATGCATAGCACGGCTCTGATACCACTATAGGGTAACGCAGTAGAAAACAAAAAATTTCCGACCTACGCACCAGCCCAGGACCACTATGGAGACTGCATACATGGTTTGATCTTTTTTGTTACCGACTCGTAGCGCAGCGGAAGTAGAGTCGATGACGAACGGCAGTGCAAATCCCCATAGCTAGGATTTACAACCTCCCAACCGCGAGGATGTATACCCTCATCTGCCCTCCGGGAGGTGGTCAGACAGTCCCCCGAACGGTTTCTCGGACAGCCCTTCAGGAGGACCTTCGAAACTCGAACGGTCACTCGGACAACCCTTTGGGAGGACATTTGAAACTCGGATGGTCACACGGACAGCCCTTCAGGAGGCACTCGCGAACTAAGACCAAAACTATGATCTCTCTACAGAGTTGCACACATATGGAGTCATCTATCCGGCAGGGCTTCACCGTCCAGAACTAGTTCCTGCCGGAACCTAGACAACCTTTTGGCTCTACGAAACTATTTCGCTGGGAGGGAGAGAGAGAGCCAGATCATGCATGGCATTTGTATGAGAGTAAGGAGCTAGTGTGGAGAGTGCCTCTCCACCTCTATTTATAGGAAAACCCAAGGGGTAGGGGGAAACATGAAAAACCCAAAATGCCCACACTTTATGTCACACATATAAAAGGGCATAAAGGGCATAAAGGGATGACAAGTGGAGCTCCATGGAGGAGCTTCACCCTCCAACGTCCCACCTTCATGGGGGCCCCCCAAAGGGGGTTCTGTGATCCCCAAGTCCTTCTAGAAGCCTTTTGGGAAAAGCCCCAAAAGGTGGCTTTCCATAAATATCCTAAAGAGCACTTTCGCTATTCACGACGACATTTTTCAGCGTCCGTTCCAACTGAAAATATTTATGTGGGATTAGAATATTTCCAGTACCCACTAAAATAATTTTCAACGCATTCTGAAATAATTCCGGATTAGTGATTTTCATCTGCAAAAAGTATCTGAAGTGGTTCTGGCAGCTCCGGAGCAATTCCAGCTTTTATCCCGGAAAATTCTAGAAAGTTTCCAGAATGACTCTGGCACCCTCCAAGAATTATCAGGCATGTGCCGAAACCAATTTGACTTAATAGTATATCCCTAAACAACTTCTCGGTTTCACCGAAACTCGTCCGATGACCTCTCTCTGCGGAACTTTTCGGTGTCCGAAACTTTTTCGGTGATTTTCTCTCAGACTCCTTGTCTAGTATTCAACAGATAGATGACCCTTAAGCGTGTGACCCTATAGGTTCGGTGAAGTATAGACATGACCCGGAACCCCTTCCGATCAATGATAAAAAACGGAGCCGTGGACACCCATATTGACCCCTATACCCACACGAATGAATATTCAAGTGAACCTCCAGTTGCAGTGAGCTATTCCTATTGCTTCGGTATATGTCACAAACACCCGAGGTGAGATTTATTGCATCCCCGTGTACGAACAATTTGTCCACCATGCAGGTTACCTCGTTACCGGTTTTGTTCTCTTTTCTTGTTTCCATGTTCCAGCATCCCAGTGATCAAATCACAAGGTGTCTGGCCAGACGATTATGGATACCGTAACACCGAGAGGGCCCGAGAATATCTCTCCATCGTCGGAGGAGCAAATCCCAATCTTGAGCTATCAAGTTACTTGACATACTTTTCCATGAACCCGTAAGCCGCCGTAATAGCCACCCATTTACGGATGACGTTTAACAAACCCCAAAGTTCATGAAGCAAGCATGAAGAAACTCGATACTCTCATGGTCTAAGGAATCATGCAAACGTTAACCATCTCTGTGTTATATACCATTAAACTTGTGACGAATGTATCTCGTAGCATAACATCAATTCGGGTTGATTCAACACAAATGTTCTCTTAACATTGTGCCCTCAAGGTTGTTAGCATAGACATGCCCATGATCAGGAAAACAGAACCATCATGCAACACTTGAGCTAGTCTTAGAGGCCAGACTAGGAATACATTTTACCGTTTATTATTCCACACGTGCATATGAGTCTTCCTCCGAGCTTCGTGGTTATTGCAGACTCGAGAACCATAGCAGTTATAGCATGGAACATAAACATAATTATGAACGGGGAGATAATCAATAACATTTATTATTGCCTCTAGGGTATTTTTCTCTTATTTGTGATGATGTCTTTCATAGACTTTGCATAAGGAGGCATTTTCAAGATATCAGTCAAGCGAGTACGCAAAAAGACTAGCCTCAGCATTTCAGCAAAGCGTTCAAATTCTTCATCATCATTCTTTTTAGTTGACTTAGGTGGAAAAGGCATAGGTTTTTTAACCCTCGGTTCTCTTCCTTAAGAGGATGATCAGGCAAAGCATTAAGTAAATTGTGAGGATTGTCATTATCATTAAACTTCATAAGAGAATTTACCTCTACCACCTTAGGAGGTGGTGGTGTATTAAGCCCATGTATTTCTTCAATAGGAGGTAAATTTTTAACATCCTCATCTTTAATACCTTTTTCCTTCATAGATTTCTTTGCCTCTTGCATATCTTTAGGACTGAGATATAATATACCCCTCTTCGTCGGAGTGGTTTTAGGCGGTGGTTCAGGAATAGTCCAATCATCATAATTTTTTAATATGTTATTCAATAATTCTTGAGCTTGTCCAACAGTTCATTCCCTGAAAACACAACTAGCACAACTATCTAGGAAGTCCCTAGAAGCATCGGTTAGTCTATTATAGAAGATATCAAGTATTTCATTTTTCTTAAGAGGATGATCAGGCAAAGAATTAAGTAACTGGCAAAGCCTCCCCCAAGCTTGTGGGAGACTCTCTTCTTTAATTTGAACAAAGTTAAATATTTCCTGCAAGGCAACTTGTTTCTTATGAGCAGGGAAATACTTTCAGAGAAGTAATAAATCATATCCTATGGACTACGCACACAACCAGGAGCAAGAGTATTGTACCAAGCTTTAATTAGCATCACCATTTAATGGGAACAGAAATAATTTGAGAATAAAGTAATAGCGAGTTTTCTCATCATGAGTAAATAGGGTGGCTATGTCATTCAACTTAGTAAGATGTGCCACAATAGTTTCAGTTTCATAACCATGGAAAGGATCGGATTCAACCAAAGTAATTAACTCTGGGTCCAGAGAGAATTCATAATCCTTATCATCATTAAAGATAGGTGAAGTAGCAAACTTCACATTTCATTCTAGCATTCAGAGATTTTTCTTTATACTTGCATAATAATTTCTCAACATAATCTCTATCTCTGCAAGCAAGAATATCTCTAGTTGTCTCCTCACTCATAACATAACCTTCTGGTACCTTAGGCAATTCATATCTAGGAGGGCTAGTTCTAGCAGGTGTTTCAGGAGTTTCAGTTTCAAGCTCATCATCAGATTCAACAACATCATGTTGTATAACTCTAGCAATTTGTTTATCAAGAAAGTCACCAAGTGGCACATCATCATTAAGCAAGGTACTAGCATCATCATAAGCATTATCCATAGCAGAAGTAGCATCATCAATAACTTGTGACATATCAGAATTAATAGCATGTGGTTGTGTTGCAAGTTTACTTATAATAGAAGGTGAATCTAAAGCAGAACTAGATGGCAGTTCCTTACCTCCCCTCGTCTTTGAGGGAAAAATCTTAGTCTTAGCATCCTTCAGATTCTTCATAGTGATAAAGTGATAATAATCCCAAGTGACTCAACAAATATAGCTATGCTCCCTGGCAACGGCGCCAGAAAAAGGTCTTGATAACCCACAAATATATGGGATCACAACAGTTTTCGAGTGTAGAGTATTCAACCCAAATTTATAGATTCGACACAAGGGGAGCCAAAGAATATTTGAAGGTATTAGCAGCTGAGTTGTCAATTCAACCACACCTGGAGATTAATTATCTGCAGCAAAGTGATCAGTAGCAGAGTAGTATGATAGTTTTGATAATAGTAGCAGCAGGAACGGTAACGGTAATAGTGATAGCAGTAATTTTGTAGCAAGTGTAACAATGATGATAGCAGTAGTAACTTAGCAAGAACAATATAAGATAAATTCGTAGGCATTGGATCCACTACTAGGAAAAGGCTAATTAGTGGCACACCTGATTTGGCCATTAATGGCGCACTACAGGTGCGCCACTATTACCACGCCACTAGTAACAAATACTAATGGCGCACCTTTGGTGCGCCATTAGTATTGCAGGTAACAGTGGCTCACCCTGTAGTGCGCCATTACTATTGCTACAGGTGCGCCACTAGTAACTATTTTTTTTGATTTCTTTCTGAATTTTGAAGGCGGGAAAATAGTAGTGGCGCACCGTCTAACCCCCACCCTGCGCCATTGCTATTTTTGAATTTTGAATTTGGATCTGGATCGCGATTTTTGTGCCCTTTTTTTTGCTCGTTATTTTGCACGATATTTTTTCAAATTTTGTTCTCGTTTTTGGATCTTGTACGTTCTTTTGCCGGAGAGGAGTTCGCCGGAGAGGAGGGCCGAGGTCACCGGAGAGGAGCTTGCCTACATCGCCGGAGAGGAGGAGGAGGTCACCGGAGAGGAGTTCACCGGAGAGAAGGGAGGAGAAACCGTGAGGGGAGGGGAGGAGAGGAGGGAGGAGGAGCTCACCGGAGAGGAGGGAGGAGGAGATCACCGGAGAGGAGGGA
>NC_057814.1:561716219-561728888 GCF_018294505.1 Triticum aestivum
GAGGATGTCGCCGGAGAGGAGGAGGAGGAGTAGGTCGCCGGAGAGGAGGAGGGGAGTATGGTGGTGGAGATTAGGGGAGATTGAGTGGAGGAGAGGAGGAGATGGAGTGGAGGAGAACAATGAAGAGGTAAGGAGGAGAGGACCCCGCCCAACCATATATACGGCATAGTAATGGCGCACCGTGGGCAGGTGCGCCATTACTAACTTTTTTTTATTTTTTTTATTTATTTTGAATTTTGAAGGCGGGAAGATAGTAATGGCGCACCTTGGGCAGGTGCGCCATTACTAATTTTTTTATTTTTGATATAGTTTGAATTTTGAAGGCGGCAAGATAGTAATGGCGCACCTTGGGCAGGTGCGCCATTACTGAGTTTGATTTTTTTTTTATTTTTTTGCCTCTTCAGATCTTAAAAGCCCCGTAACTTTTTTCTGTTAGGTTTTTGGGGATTCTGAAAATCTTGAACGGGGTTCCCCCAGTTCAATTCGGATGTAACTTTTCGAGTAGATGATTTTCATATAAAAAACTTTTTCGCCATGGACAGTGCGCCATTACTAGTTTGAACTAGTAATGGCGCACTGTGCCTTGGTGCGCCATTAATAGTTTTGGGAAAAAATTGTTAGTAATGGCGCACTGTACCCTGGTGCACCATTACTAGTTTTGAAAAAACAAAGTAAAAAAAATTTGTTAGTAGTGGCGCACAGAGTTTGTGGTGCGCCATTACTAGTTAAAACTAGTAATGGCACACTGTGCCTTGGTGCGCCATTAATAGTTTTGGAAAAAATTGTTAGTAATGGCGCACCGTGTGTGTGGTGCACCATTAGTAATGAGGGCACTAATGGCGCACCTGTATCTGGTGCGCCACTGCTATATAGCAGTGGTGCACCACATACATGGTGCGCCATTAATGTCCATATTAGCTATAACCCTTTTCCTAGTAGTGATCAGTGACTTGTTGGATGATATTCATCATGAGACAGTTATAACCTAGGGCGATACGGCACTAGCTCCAGTTTGTCAATATAATGCAGGCATGTATTTCTTAAATAGTCATACGTGCTTATGGAAAGAACTTGCATGACATCTTTTGTCCTACCCTCCCGTGGCAGCGGTGTCCATATTGGAAACTAACAGATATGAAGGCCTCCTTTTAATAGAGAACCGGAACAAAGCTGTCGGGGGTGTCGTGCAACATATGCCAAAAGCATGGCTTATCATGGTGGGGGTAAGACGTCGCCAGTGCCTGGAAATGAGATAAGGCGTAGACATGTACGCCGACGCATCTTACCCAGGTTTGGGGCTCTCCTAGGAGATAACAACCCTAGGCCTACTCTGCGAGGTCTCCGCATGATTACTAAAACAACAATGGTGGTTACAAGCTTGCTCCCTGAGCTGTTTCTCTAGAGGAGGAAGAAGAACAAGGCTAGCCCTAGCTTCACTCTCTCTATGTATGTGTGTGTGGTCTCTATGAGGCTGAACCCTTTGCATGGGTGCCCTGGGGGGTTTATATAGGCCTACCCCCAGCGGTACATTAGTAATCTGGCTGGGTGTAGGACCCGGCTGTCAGTGTCTACGGTCGCCGGCTTCTCCGCCGGCCGCTGGGGCCCGCCGCCTGGTAGGTCCCGCCGGCTGTCTCGTACTTCACCGACAGGCCGCGCTCGCCGCTTGCGGGTCCTGCCGGCTGCTAAGTACTGTGGCCGCGCCACTGATGATGCATGCCGTGTCGGGAAGAGCATGGCTACAGTGCCGCCGCCTGGTGGGCGTTCATTATAGCCATCCCCCGTCTCTTCTGATTAATGGCGCACAGACTTTGAGGGAGGGGGAGGGCCGCCTGGTGGGGAGTCGGCCTCCCCCGTGCCGACTGGTCAGCTCCGGCCGCCTTCTGGCTTATCACAGACAAGTAGAGCCCACCGCCTGCGGGCCGTACCGACAACCCGTAGTGGGAGCATGGCCTCCTCTGACATGGGTGATGTCATGGGCTGCGTGGCAACAGTGCCGCCCCGGGTGAGGGATGTCCGCCCAGTACGCTGCACTATGGCCACGCTCCGCCCTGGATTCGGGGGTGGCAGGCTGCACTGTAGGCACGCCCCGTCTCGTTGTTATAATGAGATGCTAAATTCGGGGGAGCGGGGGGCCGCCTGCTAGGAGCCGACCTCTCTGGAGGCCGCCTGCTAGGAGTCGGCCCATCTCATGGCTGCCCTCTGGGCTTTGCCGCCTTCTAGCAGCCGGCCGTTTGGACCAGCTGGCCTTTAGAAGGCGGCTCTTCGTCTTGGAGGTTTGAGGGGAGCAGCCGGCCCCGATGTCTTGAAGTACCATGGGGAGCAGATGAGACTACCCATGGTCATTTACTCCGACAGTAGTCCCCGAAGCTGATGGGGCACCATGGCTGAAAAGGCGAGAAGCCTCAGTAGCTTCCTACCCCGAGTGGTCTGGTGATCTTGCTTCGTCCGTCTTCCGAAGCGCCGACTGGTAGGAGCTGGTCGCGACCAGCTGGGCCGCCTGTTGATTTTGAAACGTTGGTGATGAGCCAGGCGGCATGCCAGCCGGATGTTTGGCCTGCCGTCCGTTGCTTGCCCGCCATGTGGCGCCAGCAGGCTGGGCCAGCCTGCCAGCCCACGTGTGCAACGGGACGTCGCCGCAGGCCGGGGCCCGCCACTACAGGGCCTCAGCACGCGTGTGGATGCGCTGCGGCTGAGGCGGGCGGTTGTGCTCCCACGGCAGTTAACATGCTCCTTTATTGGCACGGTAATTGTGGGATCGTGGGGGGAGTGGGCGTAGTTAATCCCACGCCCCCCACATTTTCGCCTCCTCGGCTCCGCCACTCGGGGCTACAAGTAGGGGGAGGAGGGGGCGGCAGACGCACGCGCGCCCTCCTCTCCCTTCTCCTTTCTTCTTCTTCTCACCGCTGCTGCAGCACTCCCGCCTCTCCCCAAAGTGCCGCCGCAACCCATTGTCGCCGAGCATATCCTCCATGCAGCGTCGTTGCTCCACCGCGGGCTCGTGTGTTCGTTGCCGCGCCTTGCCTCCGGCGGGCTCAAGCTCTCATGGCGCGCGAACGGGCCGACGCTTGGGACAGCTCCAATGTCCACAAGGATCACCTCGCTTTCCTCCGCCAGACGTGGCGGCTGCCCGGTGAGAACTACATACGGGTACGTGTTCCGCGAGAGACGGAGATCTCGCCGGTGCTGAAGGAAGGCGAACGCGTCGTCTTCCGGTCGTACTTCCTTCGCGGCCTCGGCCTGCCGGCGAGCAGCTTCTTCCGCTCCTTTCTCCAATTCTATCGACTCCAGCCGCACAACCTCACATCAAACACGGTGGTGTTGTTGTCCGTCTTCGTCACGCTCTGCGAGGGTTACCTCGGTGTCTTCCCCACCCTCGAGCTCTGGGGGGAGTTCTTCTACACCAAGCTCGGCACCGCCGCCAAGAAGGAGGCGGCTCAGTGCGGAGCCTTCGTCGCGGTGCGACGTCCGGGTGCTGGGAACTGCTTCCCGGCCATCAACTTGTCGCAGTCGGTCAAGCTCTGGCAAAAATCTTATTTCTACATCAAGAACGTCCACCCGACACAGGACTTCGTCAATCTGCCGGCTTATACAGCAGGCCCGCCGGTTGAGCCCCGCACCAACTGGACTTTCAAGCCGAGGACGCTATCGGCCGCATCCACTGCCGCCATCGCCCGACTCAAGGTGATGACGGAGTTGGAGGGCCTCAAGGCCTCGGACCCGTTGACCGCCTTCGTGGTGTGCCGAGTGCTCCCTCTTCAGTTCCGGCCTCACATGATCAGCCGGATGAGCGGGCATCGAGACCCGTGCCGGATGTGCACCAAGGAGATGCCGAACGTGGAGGTGGCCCGGCTGGTGAACCACATCTCGAACTGCAAACTCTCGGAGGAGGAGTGGCAGTTTGGCAAGAGGCCATACTGCCGTGCAGACCCGCCGCCCGCGGTGAGTCATTAATTATTTTTTCTCTTTATTTGCCGGATTCTCCTTTGCCGCCTGATCAGTCGGTCACAATGCAGATCCTCACATCCCAGCCGGCAACCGCCGCCCTGGAATAGGTCCATGAGTACCTGCCGGACCAGTCAGTGAGTGACGCGGACGACCCCGACTTGGGGGCAGCCGCCATGGAGGAGGACGACGCCACAGGTGGCGGTGTCGGAGCAGGCGTCTCTGGAGGAGGCGGCATCGAGGATTGGCCGGATGACGACGAGGAGGAGACCGAGCCATGCTGCCCGCAGGTCGCCGACAAGGTAGGCGCGAGCTCCTCAGCGGCGCCGATCGCACCAGGCGGCGCGCCGAAGCATTGAGCCGGCCCGCTGCTGTTCGGCAGCCGGCCGAAGAAGCCCCGGAACACGACCGTCGTGACCCGGCGGCAGGAGGCCGCCGCCAAGGCGGCCCAGTTCCAGAGGACCACGTAGCAGCCCCCGACGTGGTCTGCGTAAGTGCTTGACTCTTCTTGTGTTTTCCTTTCGTCTTTCTTGCAAAACTCCTTCTGAGTTTCTTCTTGTCTTGCTTGAACAGGGCCCTGCTCTCTCTTGAGCGGTCGGCTTCTGCTTTCGTGATCGGGGTGGTAGAAGGCTCCACCGACACCCGCCGCGTGGACCCGCACGCTGAGCTCCAGGCAGCGATGAAGCGGAACGCTAGGGAGGCGCGCGAGGAGCGGGAAGAGGCGGAGCGGCAGAAGTTGGCAGCGACTAAGGCAGCGCAGGCCGAAGCCAAAGCGGCCACCAAGGCTCAGGTCGACGCTGCGGCCAAGGAGCGGGCGGACGCGGCCGCCAAGACGTAGGAGGCGGAGGTGGCCCGCAGCCAGGCTCCGCAACTCGTCATCCCTCTGTGCTCCGCGCCACCCGTGCCCGTGATCCCGTCGGCAATGAGTTGGTGGTGGGCACGACTCCGGTGGTCCGCACTCCGAGGCACCGTTGTTCGGAGAAGGCGGCATCAGCGCCAAGGCCGCTGGACTTTGGGGCCGCAAGCTCTTCGGCCCCTGACGCCGAGGCCAGCAGCGCCGCCCCACCAGAGTGGACTCCTGGGGGTGGGACGAGCGTGCTGAATCAGGCCGCGAATGACGTCCAGGCCCATCTTCAGGCCCAAGGCGCCGCCCTCTAGCAGTACACAAAGGAGTTGTTGGCGACGCATACAACCATCCAGGTATGTCTCTTGATTGCTTGTTTTTTATTCTTGCGATCTTCTTGAAATCTTCCGTGGGGGCGTGCCAGCGCACCCACTGCGTGTAGCCCCCGAGTTCCGGGAGCAGGCGGCTCGGAACTTAAAGGTATGTTCCAAGTGCTAACCTTTTCTTTTTTTTCTTCTGTTGTCTTTGTTGCAGGACTACCACAACATCCGCGCAGCCGCCTTCAACTCCCATGTCCGGGAGCTGGCCAAGCGGACTGCTAACTTGGCGGACAGGCGGAGTAACCACTCCGTCCTAATTCTTGCAGGGGCGCGCCAGCGCACCCGCGGCGTGTAGCCCCCGAGATTCGGGCCACTTCTGAGCAGTCGGGCCGGATCTTCCAGCAACTACTTTTTTCTTTTGTAGATTTGCTGACTGTCTTTTCCTTCTTGTCTTCTGCAGGAGCCAATGCCACATTGCAGCAGCACCTGGGCGAAGCCCAGACCATGCTGCGCGCCAAGGAGGAGGAGTGCAGCAAAGTGGCGCAGGAGCGCGACCGCCTGGTCAAGGAGTTGGCCGACCAGGTGGACCAGCACAAGGCAGAGCTCCAGAAGCTCAAGGAGGCGAAATACTCCCTCACGGCCGAATTCGAGACTCAGTGCTCGAACTGGGCCGAGAAGGAGAAGGCTCTGTCCGACGGCTACAGCGGGATCGAGGACATGCTCGATGGTGAGTTGTCTTTTCCTTTCTTTTGTCTGCCGAGTTCTCATAAGAGCCGGCTTCCGACTTCATACTTCTTTTTCCTTCTTGCGCAGAGTACTTTCCTGGTCATGCCGTTGCCGCCAGCCAAGCCATTGAGGCTCCCCGTGACGAACGAAGGCTGGCTGGTGCAGGAATCGCGCCCAACGCCCGTCGGACCCTCGGCGAGCATCTTCTCGTCGTTCAAGCTCGTCTCCAGCCAGATCATCGGGCGTTCTGCCGTCTACAGCGCGCCGGAGCCCAGGTGGTTTCCGCCCTCTGGCCCGGTGTTCCAGCTCCGCGCACCCCTAGCGGGACCTCCGACTGGTTAAAGGTGGTTGTCGGTCGCTTCGAGGTGTGCAAGGGTTCTGCAGCCCGGGCAGGCGCACGGCGGGATTTGGAGTTTGTCAAGGCATGGTATCTTGGGCTGAGCCTAGCCCAGTTGGCCATGTTCTGGCTTGAAGCCAGCGAAGAATTGGCGGCGGTGGCGCCCGTGCTCTATCATCGCACCGCAAAGATCGCCGAGTACACTGATACCAGTGTCTTCCTCCCCGAGCTAGACGAGGAGGGTGCCAAGGCGCCGCCCAACTGGTTCGGGTTGAACCCGGAAGACGGCGAAGACTCGGTGGAGGAGATCGCCTCCTACGAGGAGGCCGAGGAAGATGAGGGCGAGGACGGTGAAGACGATGTGCCGGATGATGGAGCCGACAGCCGGCCTCAGCCCGACCAAGTCTCGACCAACGAGCTTCGTGCCGGCGAGCCGACTGCTGCTGGTGTTGACCAGGCCGAGACCAACCAGACGGCAGTTCCACCACCCAGAGCCTCGACCTCCCCCGACCCCTCCGATCCTGTTGCTGCTCCTCTGGCCTGGGCGGCCAAGTTATCTTTCTTTCCTGTTTTGGAATCTCTCGAACAAACTCTTTAGATTTGCGCAGTTCCACCCGCTGGGGGCGTATTCAAACTCTGTTGAATGCTGGCCGAGGGCCTTTTGCTATGTAAATTAACTTCGCCGAGTTCTAAACTTGTCTTGCTTTTCTGCTCCTTTGGCTTTTTCTTTTGCTGCCTTCCCTTAGCTGCCGCATTGCCAGCCAGATAGCCGCTCTACGGTCTGTGGCTGGGTCAAGTACTTGGCCATGTTGGGAAGGCAAGTACTTCAGCCATTTGGAACATAGCAAGTTAAGTGAGAAACCGGCCGGCGGGCTGCTCAGCAGCCGGTCGGTGAGGCGAGGAGCCGGCGTGGCCTATGTGAGCGCTTTGGTCCTTAGCCAATTTTCATGTGGGCACCATTTCCTGCCTTTAACTCTTGCCAGCCGAACAGTCGCTCTACGAACTGCAGCTTATGGCAAGCGAGGGCTTAGGTGCCGGCACATTACTTGTCCGACTACAGGTAGCACCGACATAGTACAAGGCGGCAAGCCTCCGGGCCGATTGGTCGAACCCGGTGCCAGGCAGAATAATGAAATAACACATTCATAGGCATAGAACTTATCACATAGATAAAAAGGGGACCCCGAGTGCTCCTCGAGGGACCGATGTCTTAGCGCTTAATACAAAAGGTAGAACGGTACATACTGCATCAATTGTAAAATCTTCGGAGGAGGTTCACATTCCATGGGCGCTCCGATTCCTTGCCAGAGTAATCTCGCTTGCGTGCTCTAGCCTTCTGTGCATCGATGAGTTAGTAGGAGTCGTTGCCCAAAGCTTTGCTTATGACGAAGGGGCCTTCCCAAGGGGCTGAGAGCTTGTGCTGGCCAGCTGTTCGCTGGATCAGCCGGAGCAAAAGGTCTCCCTCTTGGAAGGATCTTGGCTTGACCTTCCGACTATCGTAGGGGCGCTGGCTCTGCTGGTAGATGATGGACCGGGTGAGTGCCAACAGCCGGCCCTCTTCTAGTAGATCGACGCCGTCTTCTCGTGCTTCTTTCGCCTCCGCCTCCGTGTACATGGTGACGCGAGGTGAGTCGAACTCAATGTCAGTTGGGATGATGGCCTCGGCTCCATATATGAGGAAGAAGGGAGTGAAGCCGGTTGACTTGTTCAGAGTGGTGCAGAGGCTCCAAAGGACGGCCGGCAGCTCGTCGATTTAGCAGCCGGCCAACCGCTCTAGTCGCTCGACCAGTCGGGGCTTGATGCCGGAGAGGATGAGGCTGTTTGCCCGCTTGACTTGGCCGTTTGACTGCGGATGGGTAACGGACACTAAGTCCAGTCGGATGCCCTGCGTCGCGCAGAAATGGGCCAAGCCTCCTTTGGCAAAATTTGTGCCATTGTCGGTGATGATGTTGTGTGGTACACCGTATCGGACGGTGATATCTATAATGACGGTCACAGCAGTCAGATTCAGTTTCTTGATTGGCTTTGCTTCGATCCACTTGGTGAGTTTGTCCACGGCGACAAGCAGATGGGTCATGCCGCCGCGTGCTGTCTTGAATAGTCCCACCATGTCCAGCCCCCACACGGCAAAGGGCCAAGTGAGGGGGATGGTCTTGAGTGCAGAAGTCGGCAGATGTTGCTTGAAGCCGAATTTCTGGCACCCCATGCAATGCTTGACCAAATCCTTGGCGTCTTCCAAAGCAGTCGACCAAAAGAAAACATGGCGGCAAGCTTTGGCGACAAGGGATCTGGAGGCTGCGTGCACTACAATAAAAAGACACATCCGTGACATTTTGGGCTGAACGAAAATATTTTCTGTCATACTTATGACACTTCTAGGACGATAATTGTGACAAAACCAGGTATCATCATAGATGTGGTGGGCTCCTACTTCTATGACAAAAAATCATGACAGAAAATGGGTTTTTCTTCTTGGGCGGGCCGGAGACGCAGCTGCGTGACATTCTTTGGGCTATCCATGACGGAGAAAACCGTGGTAGAAGCGAGGGAGAGGAAAATATCGGGGGAGTTCCCGGTTACGGTGGGTGGTCGGGGGTGTGTGCGAGGCGTTGCTCTCTAACTGAACCCGAGCGTGGCGTTGGGCTCTAACTGAACCCGAGTGATTGCACTACAGGCTACGCGTTACTGAACCCGAGCAATCGATTGATCCCTTGCTGTTAACTGAACCTGAGTGATTCCTTCGCTACTGCTGCTAACCGAAGCCGATCGAACACTGTTGCCTCCTTCCCTTGATGAACAGTGAGCGTTGTTGGGGTGTTTGGATGAACAGTTCGCGGTGGGGGTTGGATGAAAAGGACCCCGTGGTAGTAGAGGCCGTTGCCGCTGGATGAATAGTACCCCGATCGATCGAGCCGGTGGATGAACAGGACCCTGTGGAGGGCTGGATGAACAGGACCCCGTGGAGGGCTGGTAGAACAGTAGCCGGTGGAGGGCCGGTTGACCAGTAGTCGGTGGAGGGTTGGATGAATAGTAGCCCGTGGAGGGGTGGTTGAACATGACCCCCGTGGAGAGGGCTGGTTGAACAGTAGCCGGTGCAGGAGCGCGCGGTGGAAGCTGGATGAACAGGAGCCCGTGGATGAACAGTCGCAGGTGGAGGCTGGAGGAGGTCGATGGTGGATGAACAGGAGCCCGTGGAGGCTGGAGGAGGTCAACGGTGGAGATGAACAGTATCCCGTGGAGTCCCGTTTTGCGGTACGCCACACCCCTCCCGATGAACAGGACCCCTGTTTCGACCGTAGCGCTCCAACACAAGTCCGTTTCCTCCGTTTTGCGGTATGCCACACCCCTCCTGATCAACAGGACACCGTTTCGACCATAGGAGGTGTGTTTCCTCTGCTTTGCGGTATGCCAAAGCCCTCCCGATGAACAGGATCCCGTTTCCACCGTGGCCGGTCGAACACAAGGCCGTTTCGTCCGTTCTGCGGTACGCCAGGCCTCGTTTCCATCGCCTGTCCCATCCAAGCCGGTTGGCTCCCAATGAACATGACGACGCATTCCGTTCCAACCCAGCCGGTTGGCTCCCCATGAACACGACGACGACGCAGTTTCTCCGTTCTAACCCAGCCATGTACACGAGCCCTGGCCGTACGTATGCGCGAGTAGGCATTCGAGACCCCGCCCATATGTACGTAGGTGGCCGTATTTTCTATCTTGTACCCTGGCCGCTGTACGTACGTGTACATGCTACGAGCGCGCCTCTACTACAACACGTGCGTGCCTCTACATCGACCAGTATGTACGTACACGTTCGCGACCAGAATGACAAAGCTACGTACGCTTCGACCAGGTGGTCCCGACCGTCAGGCACTTCCTTGCGTGCGAAGATGTAGCTGCTGGGTCCCAGCAGTCAGGGGGCGAATCATTTTTTTTGCCCGTGATATGGACGCACTTCCTTGCGTGCGAATATGTAGCAAGTGGGTCCCAGCAGTCAGGGGGAAACGTTTTTTCCGTGAAATACGGTGGCCCATCCGGTGGTCCCTGCTGTCAGGTGGAGGAATAATTATTTTGCGCGTAATATGGAGGCACTTCCTTGCTGCGGCCGTGGACCCAGCTGTCAGCCTCTCCATGTATAGTACTCTTCCGATGGAAGTCGTTAGTTGACCACATTGACCACGCCGCGCCGAGAGCACCAGGGCGGTGGACGACGGCGAGGCCTAGGAAGGGGACGACACGGAGCCGGGGAAGACGTGGCAGTGGATGCCCACGCGGAGGGGAGTACGTTGGTTGACTGCTTTGGCTGCGGTGTGAGGCTGCCGTCGCCGGAGAATAATAGGAGGTGTGGTGAGTATAGAGGGATGGCATGGCTAGCGGTGGCAGCACAGCCGGACATAGAAGGCAGGAGCAGGCGGCACGGCCGACGGTAGTTTGGGCGGCTGGAGCAAGAAGACCAGAGGTTGAAGAAGCACTACGGGTGTTGGATGGACATCGTACGGTCACTGGAGCTAGAATCATTCATATTTACTAAGTTCACAAAGCCCTCCGTCCCCGTCATCTTAGTAGGCCCGCAAGTCAGCCTCCCACTATGGTGGGTCCCAGCTAGTAGGGGGATATTCATTTTTTGTGCGTAATAACGAGGCACTTCCTTGCGTGGGAAGATATAGCTGATGGGTCCGACCTGTCAGCGGGGGAACATTTTTTTCACGAAATACGGAGGCCCTTCCGGTGGGTCCCAGCTGTCAGGTGGAGGAATCATTATTTTGCGCGTAATAAGGAGGCATTTCCTTGCGTGCGGCCATGGACCCAGCTGTCAGCCCCTCCACGTACAGTCTACTTCCGATGCATGTCGTGCGTTGACCACGTTGACCACGTCGCGCCAAGAGCACCACGGCAGTGGACGACGGCGAGGCCTAGGAAGGGAAAGACACGGAGACAGGGAAAACTCGGCAGTTGTTTCCCACGCGTAGGGGAGTGCGACGGTTTACTCGTTTGTCTGCCGTCGCCAGAGAATAACAGCAGGTGTGGGTGAGTAGAGGGATGGCTAGGGCAGCGATGGGAGAACGATGGGGCAGTGAGGCCTGCGCGGCAGCATAGCCAGCCGCGGGAGGAGGGAGCAGGCAGTCCCGCCGGCGCTTGTTTGAGCGGCTGGAGCCGGAAGAGCAGAGATTGAAGAAGCACGACGGGCATTGGATGGACATCTAATAGTCAGTGCTCTCGTGTGTTTACTAAGTTGACACGGTGTTGCGTGTGCGTTAACCTTATTTTTTTAGGAAAGCATACGTGTCAACCTATAGTAGGTGCACAAGTCAGCCTCAAATCTGTGGAAAACAGCATACAACCCATCTGCCATTACTTCTAATAATTTACAGCCCATTTGCCAATTCTTAAGATTTCTTTGGAGCCCATCTTCTTTTAGTTACACTAGTAGAAAACAGGGCTTTCGTTCGGGCCTGGCCAGCCCATTAGTCCCGGTTCTGCATGAACCGGGACCCATGGGGTGCATTAGTGCCGGTTCGTGAGCCCAGGGGGCCGGCTGGGCCACATGGGCCACTGGTCCTGGTTCGTCTGGACCTTTTGGTCCCGGTTCAACGCACGAAACAGGACCAATGCGCCTCGCCCCTGGCCCATGACCATTAGTCCCGGTTTGTGCCACAACCCGGGACTAAAGGGTTGGTCCTCGTTGCGGCCAGAGTTTAGTCCCACCTCGCCAACCAAAGGGCGCTCACACCGGTTTATAAGCCCGTCCCTCTCTGCCTTGTTGTGCTCCTCTCAAAATGAAAATAGATGCCCTTATACAATCAATTTGACCTAAATTCATAGTGAGCTTCTCGGAAATTCATAGAAATTGATTATGAATTTAGGTTGAATTTTCTCTATAGGCGCATCTATGCTCATTTTTTTATGTTGGGGTTGGCGATCTTTACAGACTTTTTGTGTGTTGAATATGCACCATTCAAAATCAGTCTCTGCTATGAATGGTTCATTTTGAACACACAAAAAGTCTGGAGTTCAAATAAGTTTAAGAAAATGAAATCCCTTTGTAACAGATGAGTTTTCGTCTGAAACCCTGATACTTCGAAGGAGATTGTCCATTTTGTTCACGAAGTGCACCCAGTTTTTGCCGTAACCCCCTCAACTTTCTTGCACATGCTATGTGGATGAAATGATGATACCATGCCAACTTTCAACCTTTTCAGAGTTCATTTGAAATGCTTTTCAATTTTAGGGTCTTATAGGTCAAAATAATTAGTAAATGCATGAAAAATAACAAATGCAGTCAGAAAGGATTGAAAAATGATGATGTGGCTTTGAATGGTGCATTTTGAACACACAAAAAGTCAGGAGTTCAAATAAGTTTTAAAAAATGAAATCCCTTTGTAACAGACGAGTTTCCGTATGAAATCCTGATACTTTGAAAGAGATTGTCCGTTTTGTTCACGAAGTGCATCCAGTTTTTGCCGGGACCCTCTCAACTTTCTTGCACATGCTATGTGGATGAAATG
>NC_057814.1:561731704-561733084 GCF_018294505.1 Triticum aestivum
CAAATAGGTTTAAAAAAATGAAATCCTTTTGTAACAGACGAGTTTCCGTATGAAATCCTGATACTTTGAAAGAGATTGTCCGTTTTGTACACGAAGTGCATCCAATTTTTGCCGGGACCCTCTCAACTTTCTTGCACATGCTATGTGGATGAAATGATGATACCATGACAACTTTCAACGTTTTCAGAGTTCATTTGAAATGCTTTTCAATTTTAGGGTCTTATAGCTCAAAATAATTAGTAAATGCATGAAAAATAACAAATGAAGTCAGAAAGGATTGAAAAACGATGATGTGGCTTTGAATGGTGCATTTTGAACACACAAAAAGTCAGGAGTTCAAATAAGTTTAAAAAAATGAAATCCCTTTGTAACAGACGAGTTTCCGTATGAAATCCAGATACTTTGAAAGAGATTGTCCGTTTTGTACACGAAGTGCATCCAGTTTTTGCCGGGACTCTCTCAACTTTCTTGCACATGCTATGTGGATGAAATGATGATACCATGCCAACTTTCAACCTTTTCAGAGTTCATTTGAAATGCTTTTCAATTTTAGGGTCTTATAGCTCAAAATAATTAGTAAATGCATGAAAAATAACAAATGAAGTCAGAAAGGATTGAAAAATGATGATGTGGCTTTGAATGGTGCATTTTGAACACACAAAAAGTCAGGAGTTCAAATAAGTTTAAAAAAATGAAATCCCTTTGTAACAGACGAGTTTCCGTATGAAATCCTGATACTTTGAAAGAGATTGTCCGTTTTGTACACAAAGTGCATCCAGTTTTTGCCGGGACCCTCTCAACTTTCTTGCACATGCTATGTGGATGAAATGATGATACCATGCCAACTTTCAACGTTTTCAGAGTTCATTTAAAATGCTTTTCAATTTTAGGGTCTTATAGCTCAAAATAATTAGTGAATGCATGAAAAATAACAAATGAAGTCAGAAAGGATTGAAAAATGATGATGTGGCTTTGAATGGTGCATTTTGAACACACAAAAAGTCAGGAGTTCAAATAAGTTTAAAAAAATGAAATCCCTTTGTAACATACGAGTTTCCGTATGAAATCCTGATACTTTGAAAGAGATTGTCCTTTTTGTACACGAAGTGGATCCAGTTTTTGTCGGGACCCTCTCAACTTTCATGCACATGCTATGTGGATGAAATGATGATACCATGCCAACTTTCAACCTTTTCAGAGTTCATTTGAAATGCTTTTCAATTTTAGGGTCTTATAGCTCAAAATAATTAGTAAATGCATGAAAAATAACAAATGAAGTCAGAAAGGATTGAAAAATGATGATGTGGGTTTGAATGGTGCATTTTGAACACACGAAAAGTCAGGAGTTCAAATAAGTTTTAAAAAATGAAATCCCTTTGT
>NC_057814.1:561733364-561737113 GCF_018294505.1 Triticum aestivum
GTATGAAATCCTGATACTTTGAAAGAGATTGTCCGTTTTGTACACGAAGTGCATCCATTTTTTGCCGGGACCCTCTCAACTTTCTTGCACATGCTATGTGGATGAAATGATGATACCATGCCGACTTTCAACCTTTTCAGAGTTCATTTGAACTGCTTTTCAATTTTATGGTCTTATAGCTCAAAATAATTAGTAAATGCATGAAAAATGACAAATGAAGTCAGAAAGGATTGAAAAATGATGATGTGGCTTTGAATGGTGCATTTTGATCACACAAAAAGTCAGGAGTTCAAATAAGTTTTAAAAAATGAAATCCCTTTGTAACAGACGAGTTTCCGTATGAAATCCTGATACTTTGAAAGAGATTGTCCGTTTTGTACACGAAGTGCATCCAGTTTTTGCCGGGACACTCTCAACTTTCTTGCACATGCTATGTGGATGAAATGATGATACCATGCCAACTTTCAACCTTTTCAGAGTTCATTTGAAATGCTTTTCAATTTTAGGGTCTTATAGCTCAAAATAATTAGTAAATGCATGAAAAATAAAAAATTAAGTCAGAAAGGATTGAAAAATGATGATGTAGCTTTGAATGGTGCATTTTGAACTCACAAAAAGTCAGGAGTTCAAATATGTTTAAAAAAATGAAATCCCTTTGTAACAGACGAGTTTCCGTATGAAATCCTGATACTTTGAAAGAGATTGTCCGTTTTGTACACGAAGTGCATCCTTTTTTGCCGGGACCCTCTCAACTTTCTTGCACATGTTATGTGCATGAAATGATGATAGCATGCCGACTTTCAACCTTTTCAGAGTTCATTTGAACTGCTTTTCAATTTTAGGGTCTTATAGCTCAAAATAATTAGTAAATGCATGAAAAATAACAAGTGAAGTCAGAAAGGATTGCAAAATGATGATGTGGCTTTGAATGGTGCATTTTGGACACACAAAAAGTCAGGAGTACAAATAAGTTTTAAATAATGAAATCCCTTTCTAACAGACGAGTTTCCGTATGAAATCCTGATACTTTGAAAGAGATTGTCCGTTTTGTACACGAAGTGCATCCAGTTTTTGCCGTAACCCTCTCAACTTTCTTGCACATGCTATGTGGATGAAATGATGATACCATGCCAACTTTCAACCTTTTCAGAGTTCATTTGAAATGCTTTTAAATATTGTGGTCTTATAGCTCAAAATAATTAGTAAATGCATGAAAAATAACAAATGAAGTCAGAAAGGATTGAAAAATGATGATGTGGCTTTGAATGGTGCATTTTGAACACACAAAAAGTCAGGAGTTCAAATAAATTTTAAAAAATGAAATCCCTTTGTAACAGACGAGTTTCCGTATGAAATCTTAATACTTTGAAAGAGATTGTCCGTTTTGTACACGAAGTGCATCCAGTTTTTGCCGTAACCCTCTCAACTTTCTTGCACATGCTATGTGGATGAAATGATGATACCATGCCAACTTTCAACCTTTTCAGAGTTCATTTGAAATGCTTTTCAATTTTAGGGTCTTATAGCTCAAAATAATTAGTAAATGCATGAAAAATAACAAATGAAGTCAGAAAGGATTGAAAAATGATGATGTGGCTTTGAATGGTGCATTTTGAACACACAAAAAGTCAGGAGTTCAAATAAGTTTAAAAAAATGAAATCCCTTTGTAACAGACGAGTTTCCGTATGAAATCCTGATACTTTGAAAGAGATTGTCCGTTTTGTACACAAAGTGCATCCAGTTTTTGCCGGGACCCTCTCAACTTTCTTGCACATGCTATGTGGATGAAATGATGATACCATGCCAACTTTCAACGTTTTCAGAGTTCATTTAAAATGCTTTTCAATTTTAGGGTCTTATAGCTCAAAATAATTAGTGAATGCATGAAAAATAACAAATGAAGTCAGAAAGGATTGAAAAATGATGATGTGGCTTTGAATGGTGCATTTTGAACACACAAAAAGTCAGGAGTTCAAATAAGTTTAAAAAAATGAAATCCCTTTGTAACATACGAGTTTCCGTATGAAATCCTGATACTTTGAAAGAGATTGTCCTTTTTGTACACGAAGTGGATCCAGTTTTTGTCGGGACCCTCTCAACTTTCGTGCACATGCTATGTGGATGAAATGATGATACCATGCCAACTTTCAACCTTTTCAGAGTTCATTTGAAATGCTTTTCAATTTTAGGGTCTTATAGCTCAAAATAATTAGTAAATGCATGAAAAATAACAAATGAAGTCAGAAAGGATTGAAAAATGATGATGTGGGTTTGAATGGTGCATTTTGAACACACAAAAAGTCAGGAGTTCAAATAAGTTTTAAAAAATGAAATCCCTTTGTAACAGACGATTTTCCGTATGAAATCCTGATACTTTGAAAGAGATTGTCTGTTTTGTACACGAAGTGCATCCAGTTTTTGCCGGGACCCTCTCAACTTTCTTGCACATGCTATGTGGATGAAATGATGATACCATGCCAACTTTCAACCTTTTCAGAGTTCATTTGAAATG
This sequence comes from Triticum aestivum, assembly GCF_018294505.1. NCBI lineage: Eukaryota > Viridiplantae > Streptophyta > Magnoliopsida > Poales > Poaceae > Triticum > Triticum aestivum. The sequence goes on from NC_057814.1 coordinate 561,735,878, forward strand.
CTTTTCAATTTTAGGGTCTTATAGCTCAAAATAATTAGTAAATGCATGAAAAATAACAAATGAAGTCAGAAAGGATTGAAAAATGATGATGTGGCTTTGAATGGTGCATTTTGAACACACAAAAAGTCAAGAGTTCAAATAAGTTTTAAATAATGAAATCCCTTTGTAACAGACGAGTTTCCGTATGAAATCCTGATACTTTGAAAGAGATTGTCCGTTTTGTACACGAAGTGCATCCAGTTTTTGCCGCAACCCTCTCAACTTTCTTGCACATGCTATGTGGATGAAATGATGATACCATGCCAACTTTCAACCTTTTCAGAGTTCATTTGAAATGCTTTTCAATTTTAGGGTCTTATAGGTCAAAATAAGTAGTAAATGCATGAAAAATAACAAATGAAGTGAGAAAGGACTGAAAAATGATGGTGTGGCTGTGAATGGTGCATTTTGAACACACAAAAAGTCAGGAGTTCAAATAAGTTTAAAAAAATGAAATCCCTTTGTAACAGACGAGTTTTCGTATGAAATCCTGATACTTTGAAAGAGATCGTCCGTTTTGTGCACGAAGTGCACCCAGTTTTTGCCGTAACCCTCTGAACTTTATTGCACATGCTATGTGGATGAAATGATGATACCATGCCAACTTTCAACCTTTTCAGAGTTCATTTGAAATGCTTTTCAATTTTATGGTCTTATAGCTCAAAATATTTAGTAAATGCATGAAAAATAACAAATGAAGTCAGAAAGGATTGAAAAATGATGATGTGGCTTTGAATGTTGAATTTTGAACACACAAAAATTCAGGAGTTCAAATAAGTTTTAAAAAATGAAATCCCTTTGTAATAGACGAGTTTCCGTATGAAATCTTGATACTTTGAAAGAGATCGTCCGTTTTGTACACGAAGGGCATCCGGTTTTTGCCGTAATTCTATCAACTATCTTGCACATGCTATGTGGATGAAATGATGATACCATGCCAACTTTCAACCTTTTCAGAGTTCATTTGAAAAGCTTTTCAATTTTATGGTCTTATAGCTCAAAATAATTAGTAAATGCATGAAAAATAACAAATGAAGTCAGAAAGGATAGAAAAATGATGCTGTCTCTTTGAATGGTGCATTTTGAACACACAAAAGGTCAGGAGTTCAAATAAGTTTTAAAAAATGAACTCCCTTTTTAACACACGAGTTTCCGTATGAAATCCTGATACTTTGAAAGAGATTGTCCGTTTTGTAC
>NC_057814.1:561737123-561738779 GCF_018294505.1 Triticum aestivum
TGAACACACAAAAAGTCAGGAGTTCAAATAAGTTTAAAAAAATGAAATCCCTTTGTGACAGACGAGTTTTCGTATGAAATCCTGATACTTTGAAAGAGATCGTCCGTTTTGTGCATGAAGTGCACCCAGTTTTTGCCTTAACCCTCTGAACTTTATTGCACATGCTATGTGGATGAAATGATGATACCATGCCAACTTTCAACCTTTTAAGAGTTCATTTGAAACGCTTTTCAATTTTATGGTCTTATAGCTCAAAATATTTAGTAAATGCATGAAAAATAACAAATGAAGTCAGAAAGGAATGAAAAATGATGATGTGGCTTTGAATGTTGAATTTTGAACACATAAAAATTCAGGAGTTCAAATAAGTTTTAAAAAATGAAATCCCTTTGTAACAGACGAGTTTCCGTATGAAATCTTGATACTTTGAAAGAGATCGTCCGTTTTGTACACGAAGGGCATCCAGTTTTTGCCGTAACCCTATCAACTATCTTGCACATGCTATACGGATGAAATGATGATACCATGCCAACTTTCAACCTTTTCAGAGTTCATTTGAAAAGCTTTTCAATTTTATGGTCTTATAGCTCAAAATATTTAGTAAATGCATGAAAAATAACAAATGAAGTCAGAAAGGATAGAAAAATGATGCTGTCTCTTTGAATGGTGCATTTTGAACACACAAAAGGTCAGGAGTTCAAATAAGTTTTAAAAAATGAACTCCCTTTTTAACACACGAGTTTCCGTATGAAATCCTGATACTTTGAAAGAGATTGTCCGTTTTGTACACGAAGTGCATCCAGTTTTTGCCGTAACCCTCTCAACTATCTAGCACATGCTATGTGGATGAAATTATGATACCATGCCAACTTTCAACCTTTTCAGAGTTCATTTGAAATGCTTTTCAATTTTATGGTCTTATAGCTCAAAATAATTAGTAAATGCATGAAAAATATCAAATGAAGTGAGAAAGGACTGAAAAATGATGATGTGGCTTTGAATGTTGAATTTTGAACACACAAAAAGTCAGGAGTTCAAATAAGTTTTAAAAAATGAAATCCCTTTGTAACAGACGAATTTCCGTATGAAATCCTGATACTTTGAAAGAGATTGTCCGTTTTGTACACGAAGTGCATCCAGTTTTTACCGTAAACCTCTCAAATTTCTTGCACATGCTATGTGGATGAAATGATGATACCATGCCAACTTTCAACCTTTTCAGAGTTCATTTGAAATGCTTTTCAATTTTATGGTCTTATAGCTCAAAGTAATTAGCAAATGCATGAAAAATAACAAATAAAGTCGGAAAGGATTGAAAAATGATGATGTGGCTTTGAATGGTGCATTTTGAACACACAAGAAGTCAGGAGTTCAAATAAGTTTTAAAAAATGAAATCCTTTTTTAACAGACGAGTTTCCGTATGAAATCCTGATACTTTGAAAGAGATTGTCCGTTTTGTACACGAAGTGCATCCAGTTTTTGCTATAACCCTCTCAACTTTCTTGCACATGCTATGTGGATGAAATGATGATACCATGCCAACTTTCAACCTTTTCAGAGTTCATTTGAAATGCTTTTCAATTTTATGGTCTTATAGCTCAAAATAATTAGTAAATACATGTAAAATAACAAATGAAGTCAGAAAGGATTGAAAA
>NC_057814.1:561738789-561742041 GCF_018294505.1 Triticum aestivum
ATTTGAAATGCTTTTCAATTTTATGGTCTTATAGCTCAAAATAATTAGTAAATGCATGAAAAATAACAAATGAAGTCAGAAAGGATTGAAAAATGATGATGTGGCTTTGAATGGTGCATTTTGAACACACAAAAAGTCAAGAGTTCAAATAAGTTTTAAATAATAAAATCCCTTTGTAACAGACGAGTTTCCGTATGAAATCGTGATACTTTGAAAGAGATTGTCCGTTTTGTACACGAAGTGCATCCAGTTTTTGCCGCAACCCTCTCAACTTTCTTGCACATGCTATGTGGATGAAATGATGATACCATGCCAACGTTCAACCTTTTCAGAGTTCATTTGAAATGCTTTTCAATTTTAGGGTCTTATAGGTCAAAATAAGTAGTAAATGCATGAAAAATAACAAATGAAGTGAGAAAGGACTGAAAAATGATGGTGTGGCTTTGAATGTTGAATTTTGAACACACAAAAAGTCAGGAGTTCAAATAAGTTTAAAAAAATGAAATTCCTTTGTAACAGACGAGTTTTCGTATGAGATCCTGATACTTTGAAAGAAATCGTCCGTTTTGTGCACGAAGTGCACCCAGTTTTTGCCGTAACCCTCTGAACTTTATTGCACATGCTATGTGGATGAAATGATGATACCATGCCAACTTTCAACCTTTTCAGAGTTCATTTGAAATGCTTTTCAATTTTATGGTCTTATAGCTCAAAATATTTAGTAAATGCATGAAAAATAACAAATGAAGTCAGAAAGGATTGAAAAATGATTATGTGGCTTTGAATGTTGAATTTTGAGCACACAAAAATTCAGGAGTTCAAATAAGTTTAAAAAAATGAAATCCCTTTGTAACAGACGAGTTTCCGTATGAAATCTAGATACTTTGAAAGAGATCGTCCGTTTTGTACACGAAGGGCATCCAGTTTTTGCCGTAACTCTATCAACTATCTTGCACATGCTATGTGGATGAAATGATGATACCATGCCAACTTTCAACCTTTTCAGAGTTCATTTGAAAAGCTTTTCAATTTTATGGTCTTATAGCTCAAAATAATTAGTAAATGCATGAAAAATAACAAATGAACTCAGAAAGGATAGAAAAATGATGCTGTCTCTTTGAATTGTGCATTTTGAACACACAAAAGGTCAGGAGTTCAAATAAGTTTTAAAAAATGAACTCCCTTTTTAACACACGAGTTTCCGTATGAAATCCTGATACTTTGAAAGAGATTGTCCGTTTTGTACATGAAGTGCATCCAGTTTTGGCCGTAACCCTCTCAACTATCTTGCACATGCTATGTGGATGAAATGATGATACCATGCCAACTTTCAACTTTTTCAGAGTTCATTTGAAATGCTTTTCAATTTTATGGTCTTATAGCTCAAAATAATTAGTAAATGCATGAAAAATAACAAATGAAGTCAGAAAGGATTGAAAAATGATGATGTGGCTTTGAATGTTGAATTTTGAACACACAAAAAGTGAGGAGTTCAAATAAGTTTTAAAAAATGAAATCCCTTTGTAACAGACGAGTTTCCGTATGAAATCCTGATACTTTGAAAGAGATTGTCCGTTTTGTACACGAAGTGCATCCAGTTTTTACCGTAAACCTCTCAAATTTCTTGCACATGCTATGTGGATGAAATGATGATACCATGCAAACTTTCAACCTTTTCAGAGTTCATTTGAAATGCTTTTCAATTTTATGGTCTTATAGCTCAAAGTAATTAGCAAATGCATGAAAAATAACAAATAAAGTCAGAAAGGATTGAAAAATGATGATGTGGCTTTGAATGTTGAATTTTGAACACACAAAAAGTTAGGAGTTCAAATAAGTTTGAGAGGTTTACGGTAAATAATTAGTAAATGCATGAAAAATAACAAATGAAGTCAGAAAGGATTGAAAAATGCTTTTCAATTTCATGGTCTTATAGCTCAAAATAATTAGTAAATGCATGAAAAATAACTAATGAAGTAAGAAAGGATTGAAAAATGATGATGTGGCTTTGACTGGTACATTTTGAGCACACAAAAAGTCAGGAGTTCCAATATGTTTAAAAAAAAGAAATCCCTTTGTAACAGACGAGTTTCCGTATGAAATCCTGATACTTTGAAAGAGATTGTCCGTTTTGTACACGAAGTGCATCCAGTTTTTGCCGTAACCCTCTCAACTTTCTTGCACATGCTATGTGGATGAAATGATGATACCATGCCAACTTTCAACCTTTTCAGAGTTCATTTGAAATGCTTTTCAATTTCATGGTCTTATAGCTCAAAATAATTAGTAAATGCATGAAAAATAACTAATGAAGTAAGAAAGGATTGAAAAATGATGATGTGGCTTTGACTGGTACATTTTGAACACACAAAAAGTCAGGAGTTCCAATATGTTTTAAAAAATGAAATCCCTTTGTAACAGACGAGTTTCCGTATGAAATCCTGATACTTTGAAAGAGATTGTCCGTTTTGTACACGAAGTGCATCCAGTTTTTGCCGTAACCCTCTCAACTTTCTTGCACGTGCTATGTGGATGAAATGATGATACCATGCCAACTTTCAACCTTTTCAGAGTTCATTTGAAAAGCTTTTCAATTTTATGGTCTTATAGCTCAAAATAATTAGTAAATGCATGAAAAATAACAAATGAAGTCAGAAAGGATAGAAAAATGATGATGTCTCTTTGAATGGTGCATTTTGAACACACAAAAAGTCAGGAGTTCAAATAAGTTTAAAAAAACGAAATCCCTTTTTAACAGACGAGTTTCCGTATGAAATCCTGATACTTTGAAAGAGTGTAACACCCTGAGAATCATGCTACAGTAACCCCCTGTGATTAAGCTAATCATGTTGCTAAACAGGGCTTAATCACATTTGAATCACACCCTTTTCAAACTCCTAGTTCAAACTTCAATTAAATTTAAAAGTGGAAAATAAAAGTTTTCAAAAATTTAAAAAAAATGTTCTGTGGGTGCTAAATAATACACTGGTAATTATGGTGGAGAAAACACATTTTTATAAAACACCTAAATACTTCTAAATGAAATAAAACAGCAAAGAAAATAAACAAATAAAAAGAAAACAGAAAACAGAACAAACAGAGCAGAAAAAGAAAAGGAGAAGCCCTCCCCCCCCACTGGACCGAACCCCCGGCCCAAACTGGGCCGCCACCCCCCGACCCCCGGCCCAGCCCACTCTCCCCCTCGCCCCCTTCCTTGTTCCCCCGACCGGGGTCGAACAGTGGCCGTCCCCG
>NC_057814.1:561742280-561744864 GCF_018294505.1 Triticum aestivum
CTCCCCCGCCTCCTCGGGCCTCTCTCCCACTCGCCCCCCGCTCGTCCCTCGGCCTCTGCGCCTTCCTCCCCCGCCAGATCCACCTCCCTCTCCCCTTCGTTCCCCTCTGCCCGAGCGCGCTCGCCGCCGTTCACCATCGAACTCGCGGCCACCGTGCCCCAATCGCCACCTCGCCGTGTCGTACGCCGTCGCCGTCCTCGACTACGTCACCTCCGCCTCTCCGTTGGAGCTTGGAGCCACTGCACCGGCCGCAACGAGCTCGTCTTCAACCTTCGGCCGCCGACGATCGCCGCCCCGTTTCGCCGCCTCGAGCCTCCCCGAGCACGCTGCCGTCCCCCTACAGCCTCGCAGTGAGCCTCTCCTTCTCCTCCCCCTCTCCGTTAGCTCGCCCGCGCTCCGTAGCTGCTCCCCCACGCGCGCCCGAACGCCGCGCTGCGGAGCTCGCCGCCGGCGGGTCTCCGGTGACCTTTTGGTCACGGGCTCAAGCCCGTTGCACTCCCCACCGTCCATAGATGCCCCCCAGCCCCTCCGCTTGCTCGATAGGCCGCCTTATCCGCGTTTCCGTCGGGCACCCGTAGCACCTCGCCGCCGGCGAGCTCGTAGCGCTCGCCCCCGGCCGTTCCAGCCCCTCCGACCACCGCCGTTGGACGCGCGACGCCGAGCCGCGTCGAACGCGCCCAGCCACGCACCCGCAAACCCACCGTAGCACAAACCCGCACCCCCTCCCGAGCCGCGCCGCCGCGTTTGGCTCGCCGGAGCCGCTCCGGCGCCGGCCGCCGACGTGGCTGGCCTGGGGCCACCCCAGTGCCCCTGCCAGTGGCCCCCACGGGCCCCAGTTGACCGGGTTGACCCAGTCAACTGCTGACTGGGCAGACCCAGTCACTGACATGCGGGCCCCGCCGCAAAAATAGAAAAGGAAAAGAAAAAGAAAAATGTTTTATAAATAAAAATAATTAATTAACTTAATCACTCACTGACAGGTGGGCCCAGTAGTTAATTAACTAAAAATTAATTAGTTTAATCTTCTGTTTAACCCACTGTCTATGACAGGTGGGTCCCCCGTGTCAGTTTTGACCAGTCAACCCGGACTGTTGACCGCTGACGTCACTCATACGTCATGCTGACGTCATACCCCTTTTTCTGTTAATTAAATAATTCTAGAAATTCAAATAAACTTTGAAAATTCATATCTTTTTAACCGTAACTCGGATGAAAATGTTTTCTATATGAAAATTGCTCAGAACGACGAGACGAATCCAAATACCGGTCCGTCTGTCCAAACCTCCCTACCTTATCGAACTAGCAACTTTCCCCCTCCGGTCCGTCTGTCCGAAAACGTGAAACATCGGGAATACCTCCCGGATGTCCCCCCCCTTCACCAGTACCACCTACTGTCGCGTTAGGGCACACCTAGCACCGCTCATTTTCATGTCACGCATCGTCATGCTTATGTTTGCATTGTATTTACTGTTTCTTCCCCCCTCTTCTCTCCGGTAGACTACGAGACCGACCCTGCTGCTGCCCAGTTCGACTACGGAGTCGACGACCCCTCCTACTTGCCAGAGCAACCAGGCAAGCCCCCCCCCCTTGATCACCAGATATCGCCTATTCTCCTCTATACTGCTTGCATTAGAGTAGTGTAGCATGTTACTGCTTTCCGTTAATCCTATACTGATGCATAGCCTGTCCTTGCTACTACTGTTGTTACCTTTACCTGCAATCCTACATACTTAGTATAGGATGCTAGATTTCCATCAGTGGCCCTACATTCTTGTCCGTCTGCTGTGCTATACTATCAGGCCGTGATCACCTGGGCGGTGATCACGGGTATATACTTATATACTTTATACATGACACATGTGATGACTGAAGTTGGGTCGGCTCGTAGGAGTACCCGCAAGTGGATCTTTGTGGCGGAGCGACAGGGCAGGTTGAGACCACCCAGGTGAGAGGTGGGCCTGGCCCTGGTCGGCGTTCGCGGATACTTAACACGCTTAACGAGATCTTGGTATTTGATCTGAATCTGGCCATTTGGTCTATACGCACTAACCATCTACGCGGGAGTAGTTATGGGTATCCCGGTGTCGTGGTATCAGCCGAAGCCTTCGTGACGTCAGCGACTGAGTGGCGCGTGCCGGATTGGACTGGAACGCCACTAGGCTAGGTCTGCTTCCGGCCGCGTACGCAACGTGCAGGTGTGCATAGGGCGATGGGCCCAGACCCCTGCGCGCATAGGGTTAGACCGGCGTGCTGACCGCTCTGTTGTGCTTAGGTGGGGCTGCGACGCGTTGATCTTACGAGGCCGGGCATGACCCAGGAAAGTGTGTCCGGCCAAATGGGATCGAGCGTGTTGGGTTATGTGGTGCACCCCTGCAGGGAAGTTTATCTATTCGAATAGCCGTGTCCCTCGGTAAAAGGACGACCCGGAGTTGTACCTTGACCTTATGACAACTAGAACTGGATACTGAATAAAATACACCCTTCCAAGTGCCAGATACAACCCGGTGATCGCTCTCTAACAGGGCGACGAGGAGGGGATCGCCGGGTAGGATTATGCTATGCGATGCTACTTGGAGGACTTCAA
>NC_057814.1:561757414-561758176 GCF_018294505.1 Triticum aestivum
CAAATGAAGTCAGAAAGGTTGAAAAATGATGATGTGGCTTTGAATGGTGCATTTTGAACACACACAAAGTCAGGAGTTCAAATAAGTTTTAAAAAATGAAATCCCTTTGTAACAGACGACTTTCCGTATGAAATCCTGATACTTTGAAAGAGATTGTCCATTTTGTACACGAAGTGCATCCAGTTTTTGTCGTAACCCTCTGAACTTTATTGCGCATGCTATGTGGATGAAATGATGATACCATGCCAACTTTCAACCTTTTAGAAGTTCATTTGAAATGCTTTTCAATTTTAGGGTCTTATAGCTCAAAATAATTAGTAAATGCATGAAAAATAACAAATGAAGTCAGAAAGGATTGAAAAATGAAGATGTGGCTTTGAATGGTGCATTTTGAACAGACAAAAAGTCAAGAGTTCAAATAAGTTTTAAAAAATGAAATCCCTTTGTAACAGACGAGTTTCCGTATGAAATCCTGATACTTTGAAAGAGATTGTCCGTTTTGTACATGAAGTGCATCCAGTTTTCCCCGTAACCCTCTCAACTTTGTTGCACCTGCTATGTGGATGAAATAATGATACCATGCCAACTTTCAACCTTTTCAGAGTTCATTTGAAATGCTTTCTAATTTTATGGTCTTATAGCTCAAAATAATTAGTAGATGCATGAAAAATAACAAATGAAGTCAGAAAGGATTGAAAAATGATGATGTGGCTTTGAATGGTGCATTTTGAACACACAAAAAGTCAGGAGTTCGAATAAGTT
>NC_057814.1:561758350-561758789 GCF_018294505.1 Triticum aestivum
ATGAAATGATGATACCATGCCAACTTTCAACCTTTTCAGAGTTCATTTGAAATGCTTTTCAATTTTATGGTCTTATAGCTCAAAATAATTAGTAAGTGCATGAAAAATAACAAATGAAGTCAGAAAGGATTGCAAAATGATGATGTGGCTTTGAATGGTGCATTTTGAACACACAAAAAGTCAGGAGTTCAAATAAGATTTTAAAAAAGAAATCCCTTTGTAACAGACGAGTTTCTGTATGAAATCCTGATACTTTGAAAGAGATTGTCCGTTTTGTACACGAAGTGCATCCAGTTTTTGCCGTAACCCTCTCAACTATCTTGCACATGCTATGTGGATGAAATGATGATACCATGCCAACTTTCAACCTTTTCAGAGTTAATTTGAAATGCTTTTCAATTTTATGGTCTTATAGATCAAAATAATTAGTAAATGCATG
>NC_057814.1:561759083-561759389 GCF_018294505.1 Triticum aestivum
GAGTTTCCGTATGAAATCCTGATACTCTGAAAGAGATTGTCCGTTTTGTACACGAAGTGCATCCAGTTTTTGCCGTAACCCTCTCAACTTTCTTGCACATGCTATGTGGATGAAATGATGATACCATGCCAACTTTCAACCTTTTAAGAGTTCATTTGAAATGCTTTTCAATTTTATGGTCTTATAGCTCAAAAGAATTAGTAAATGCCTGAAAAATAACAAATGAAGTCAGAAAGGATTGAAAAATGATGATGTGGCTTTGAATGGTGCATTTTGAACACATAAAAAGTCAGGAGTTCAAATAAG
>NC_057814.1:561764276-561765329 GCF_018294505.1 Triticum aestivum
TGAACACACAAAAAGTCAGGAGTTCGAATAAGTTTAAAAAAAATGAAATCCCTTTCTAACATACGAGTTTCCATATGAAATCCTGATACTTTGAAAGAGATTGTCCGTTTTGTACACGAAGTGCATCCAGTTTTTGCCGTAACCCTCTCAACTTTCTTTCACATGCTATGTGGATGAAATGATGATACCATGCCAACTTTCAACCTTATCGGAGTTCATTTGAAATGCTTTTCAATTTTATGGTCTTATAGCTCAAAATAATTAGTAAATGCATGAAAAATAACAAATGAAGTCAGAAAGGTTGAAAAATGATGATGTGGCTTTGAATGGTGCATTTTGAACACACACAAAGTCAGGAGTTCAAATAAGTTTTAAAAAATGAAATCTCTTTGTAACAGACGACTTTCCGTATGAAATCCTGATACTTTGAAAGAGATTGTCCATTTTGTACACGAAGTGCCTCCATTTTTTGTCGTAACCCTCTGAACTTTATTGCGCATGTTATGTGGATGAAATGATGATACCATGCCAACTTTCAACCTTTTAGAAGTTCATTTGAAATGCTTTTCAATTTTAGGGTCTTATAGCTCAAAATAATTAGTAAATGCATGAAAAATAACAAATGAAGTCAGAAAGGATTGAAAAATGAAGATGTGGCTTTGAATGGTGCATTTTGAACAGACAAAAAGTCAAGAGTTCAAATAAGTTTTAAAAAATGAAATCCCTTTGTAACAGACGAGTTTCCGTATGAAATCCTGATACTTTGAAAGAGATTGTCCGTTTTGTACACGAAGTGCATCCAGTTTTTGCCGTAACCCTCTCAACTTTCTTGCACATGCTATGTGGATGAAATGATGATACCATGCCAACTTTCAACCTTTTCAGAGTTCATTTGAAATGCTTTTCAATTTTATGGTCTTATAGCTCAAAATAATTAGTAAGTGCATGAAAAATAACAAATGAAGTCAGAAAGGATTGAAAAATGATGATGTGGCTTTGAATGGTGCATTTTGAACACACAAAAAGTCAGGAGTTCAAATAAGATTTAAAAAA
>NC_057814.1:561765339-561765774 GCF_018294505.1 Triticum aestivum
AACCCTCTCAACTATCTTGCACATGCAATGTGGATGAAATGATGATACCATGCCAACTTTCAACCTTATCAGAGTTCATTTGAAATGCTTTTCAATTTTATGGTCTTATAGCTCAAAAGAATTAGTAAATGCATGAAAAATAACAAATGAAGTCAGAAAGGATTGAAAAATGATGATGTGGCTTTGAATGGTGCATTTTGAACACACAAAAAGTCAGGAGTTCAAATAAGATTTAAAAAATGAAATCCCTTTGTAACAGACGAGTTTCTGTGTGAAATACTGATACTTTGAAAGAGATTGTCTGTTTTGTACACGAAGTGCATCCAGTTTTTGCCGTAACCCTCTCAACTATCTTGCACATGCTATGTGGATAAAATGATGATACCATGCCAACTTTCAACCTTTTCAGAGTTCATTTGAAATGCTTTTCAATTT
>NC_057814.1:561765784-561766465 GCF_018294505.1 Triticum aestivum
ACAAAAAGTCAAGAGTTCAAATAAGTTTTAAAAAATGAAATCCCTTTGTAACAGACGAGTTTCCGTATGAAATCCTGATACTTTGAAAGAGATTGTCCGTTTTGTACACGAAGTGCATCCAGTTTTTGCCGTAACCCTCTCAACTTTCTTGCACATGCTATGTGGATGAAATGATGATACCATGCCAACTTTCAACCTTTTCAGAGTTCATTTGAAATGCTTTTCAATTTTATGGTCTTATAGCTCAAAATAATTAGTAAGTGCATGAAAAATAACAAATGAAGTCAGAAAGGATTGAAAAATGATGATGTGGCTTTGAATGGTGCATTTTGAACACACAAAAAGTCAGGAGTTCAAATAAGATTTAAAAAAAGAAATCCCTTTGTAACAGACGAGTTTCTGTATGAAATCCTGATACTTTGAAAGAGATTGTCCGTTTTGTACACGAAGTGCATCCAGTTTTTGCCGTAACCCTCTCAACTATCTTGCACATGCTATGTGGATGAAATGATGATACCATGACAACTTTCAACCTATTCAGAGTTAATTTGAAATGCTTTTCAATTTTATGGTCTTATAGATCAAAATAATTAGTAAATGCATGAAAAATAACAAATGAAGTCAGAAAGGATTGAAAAATGATGGTGTGGCTTTGAATGGTCCATTTTGAACACACAAAAG
>NC_057814.1:561766871-561767666 GCF_018294505.1 Triticum aestivum
CAGGAGTTCAAATAAGTTTTAAAAAATGAAATCCCTTTGTAACAGAGGAGTTTCCGTATGAAATCCTGATACTCTGAAAGAGATTGTCCGTTTTGTACACGAAGTGCATCCAGTTTTTGCCGCAACCCTCTCAACTATCTTGCACATGCAATGTGGATGAAATGATGATACCATGCCAACTTTCAACCTTATCAGAGTTCATTTGAAATGCTTTTCAATTTTATGGTCTTATAGCTCAAAAGAATTAGTAAATGCATGAAAAATAACAAATGAAGTCAGAAAGGATTGAAAAATGATGATGTGGCTTTGAATGGTGCATTTTGAACACACAAAAAGTCAGGAGTTCAAATAAGATTTAAAAAATGAAATCCCTTTGTAACAGACGAGTTTCTGTGTGAAATACTGATACTTTGAAAGAGATTGTCTGTTTTGTACACGAAGTGCATCCAGTTTTTGCCGTAACCCTCTCAACTATCTTGCACATGCTATGTGGATAAAATGATGATACCATGCCAACTTTCAACCTTTTCAGAGTTCATTTGAAATGCTTTTCAATTTTATGGTCTTATAGATCAAAATAATTAGTAAATGCATGAAAAATAACAAATGAAGTCAGAAAGGATTGAAAAATGATGGTGTGGCTTTGAAAGAGATTGTCCGTTTTGTACACGAAGTGCATCCAGTTTTTGCCGGAACCCTCTCAACTTTCTTGCACATGCTATGTGGATGAAATGATGATACCATGCCAACTTTCAACCTTTTCAGAGTTCATTTGAAATGCTTTTCAATTTTATG
>NC_057814.1:561769556-561770782 GCF_018294505.1 Triticum aestivum
CGTATGAAATCCTGATACTCTGAAAGAGATTGTCCGTTTTGTACACGAAGTGCATCCAGTTTTTGCCGTAACCCTCTCAACTTTCTTGCACATGCTATGTGGATGAAATGATAATACCATGCCAACTTTCAACCTTTTAAGAGTTCATTTGAAATGCTCTTCAATTTTATGGTCTTATAGCTCAAAATAATTAGTAAATGCATGAAAAATAACAGATGAAGTCAGAAAGGATTGAAAAATGATGATGTTGCTTTGAATGGTGCATTTTGAACACACAAGAAGTCAGGAGTTCAAATAAGTTTTAAAAAATGAAATCCCTTTGTAACAGACGAGTTTCCGTATGAAATCCTGATACTGTGAAAGAGATTTTCCGTTTTGTACACGAAGTGCATCCAGTTTTTGCCGTAACCCTCTCAACTTTGTTGCACATGCTATGTGGATGAAATGATGATACCATGCCAACTTTCAACCTTTTCAGAGTTCATTTGAAATACTTTTCAATTTTATGGTCTTATAGCTCAAAATAATTAGTAAATGCATGAAAAATAACAAATGAAGTCAGAAAGGATTGAAAAATGATGATGTGGCTTTGAATGGTGCATTTTGAACACACAAAAAGTCAGGAGTTCAAATAAGTTTTAAAATATGAAATCCCTTTGTAACAGACGAGTTTTCGTATGAAATCCTGATACTTTGAAAGAGATTATCCGTTTTGTACACGAAGTGCATCCAGTTTTTGCCGTAACCCTCTCAACTTTCTTGCACATGCTATGTGGATGAAATGATAATACCATGCCAACTTTCAACCTTTTAAGAGTTCATTTGAAATGCTCTTCAATTTTATGGTCTTATAGCTCAAAATAATTAGTAAATGCATGAAAAATAACAGATGAAGTCAGAAAGGATTGAAAAATGATGATGTTGCTTTGAATGGTGCATTTTGAACACACAAGAAGTCAGGAGTTCAAATAAGTTTTAAAAAATGAAATCCCTTTGTAACAGACGAGTTTCCGTATGAAATCCTGATACTGTGAAAGAGATTTTCCGTTTTGTACACGAAGTGCATCCAGTTTTTGCCGTAACCCTCTCAACTTTGTTGCACATGCTATGTGGATGAAATGATGATACCATGCCAACTTTCAACCTTTTCAGAGTTCATTTGAAATACTTTTCAATTTTATGGTCTTATAGCTCAAAATAATTAGTAAATGCATGAAAAATAACAA
>NC_057814.1:561775094-561776106 GCF_018294505.1 Triticum aestivum
AAAAAATGAAATCCCTTTGTAACAGACGAGTTTCCGTATGAAATCCTGATACTGTGAAAGAGATTTTCCGTTTTGTACACGAAGTGCATCCAGTTTTTGCCGTAACCCTCTCAACTTTGTTGCACATGCTATGTGGATGAAATGATGATACCATGCCAACTTTCAACCTTTTCAGAGTTCATTTGAAATACTTTTCAATTTTATGGTCTTATAGCTCAAAATAATTAGTAAATGCATGAAAAATAACAAGTGAAGTCAGAAAGGATTGAAAAATGATGATGTGGCTTTGAATGGTGCATTTTGAACACACAAAAAGTCAGGAGTTCAAATAAGTTTTAAAATATGAAATCCCTTTGTAACAGACGAGTTTTCGTATGAAATCCTGATACTTTGAAAGAGATTATCCGTTTTGTACACGAAGTGCATCCAGTTTTTGCCGTAACCCTCTCAACTTTCTTGCACATGCTATGTGGATGAAATGATGATACCATGCAAACTTTCAACCTTTTCAGAGTTCATTTGAAATGCTTTTCAATTTTAGGGTCTTATAGCTCAAAATAATTAGTAAATGCATGAAAAATAACAAATGAAGTCAGAAAGGGTTGAAAAATGATGATGTGGCTTTGAATGGTGCATTTTGAACACACAAAATGTAAGGAGTTCAAATAAGTTTTAAGAAATGAAATCCCTTTGTAATAGATGAGTTCCCGTATGAAATCCTGATACTTTGAAAGAGATTGTCCGTTTTGTACACGAAGTGCATCCAGTTTGTGCCGTAACCCTCTCAACTTTCTTGCACATGCTATGCAGATGAAATGATGATACCATGCCAACTTTCAACCTTTTCAGAGTTCATTTGAAATGCTTTTCAATTTTATGGTCTTATAGCTCAAAATAATTAGTAAATGCATGAAAAATAACAAATGAAGTCAGAAAGGATTGAAAAATGATGATGTGGCTTTGAATGTTTAATTTTGAACACACAAAAAGTCAGGAGTTCAAATAAGTTTTA
>NC_057814.1:561778767-561783371 GCF_018294505.1 Triticum aestivum
CTGATACTTTGAAAGAGATTGTCCGTTTTGTACACGAAGTGCATCCAGTTTTTGCCGGGACCCTCTCAACTTTCTTGCACATGCTACGTGGATGAAATGATGATACCATGCCAACTTTCAACCTTTTCAGAGTTCATTTGAAATGCTTTTCAATTTTTGGGTCTTATAGCTCAAAATAATTTGTAAATGCATGAAAAATAACAAATGAAGTCAGAAAGGATTGAAAAATGATGATGTGGCTTTGAATGGTGCATTTTGAACACACAGAAAGTCAGGAGTTTAAATAAGTTTTAAAAAATGAAATCCCTTTGTAACAGACGAGTTTCCGTATGAAATCCTGATACTTTGAAAGAGATTGTCCGTTTTGTACACGAAGTGCATCCAATTTTTGCCGGGACCCTCTCAACTTTCTTGCACATGCTATGTGGATGAAATGATGATACCATGACAACTTTCAACGTTTTCAGAGTTCATTTGAAATGCTTTTCAATTTTAGGGTCTTATAGCTCAAAATAATTAGTAAATGCATGAAAAATAACAAATGAAGTCAGAAAGGATTGAAAAATGATGATGTGGCTTTGAATGGTGCATTTTGAACACGCAAAAAAGTCAGGAGTTCAAATAAGTTTTAAAAAATGAAATCCCTTTGTAACAAACGAGTTTCCGTATGAAATCCTGATACTTTGAAAGAGATTGTCCGTTTTGTACACGAAGTGCATCCAGTTTTTGCCGGGACCCTCTCAACTTTCTTGCACATGCTATGTGGATGAAATGATGATACCATGCCAACTTTCAACCTTTTCAGAGTTCATTTGAAATGCTTTTCAATTTTAGGGTCTTATACCTCAAAATAATTAGTAAATGCATGAAAAATAACAAATGAAGTCAGAAAGGATTTGTGACACCCCAAAATTTTGACCTTGTTTTATTAATTAAAATTTTTGCCAGGAAATAAAACTTTTCAATTTGTCTTGATTCACCCTCTTGATCTGTGTGGATTTTTACCTCAAGTGGAAACTTTCCAAAAGGATTGTTGAAATTGTATACTCTCTACAATAAAACAATTCTTTATCAGTGGTTTTAAATTGCAAGATTTGTTTTCTCAGAGCTTTTAAAATTCCCACCAAAATTTGGGGATGTCATGTGATGTTTCCACATCACTTTTATGCAAAAATATCTTTTGGCCATTGGAGATTTTGTGCTCTACACCAACTTTTCCAATCTGGTCCAGTAGGCATTTTTGCACTGCCACCTATTTAAAAATTTCTTTAAAAATTATTCCAAGTGTTTGGAGATATCAGTTGATGCATACAATTCACCTTCATGCAAAAACCCAGTGTTGTTCTTTGAAAAATTTGAGTAAAACAACCTCTTTTTCATTCTGGTCCAGTTTGGTGTTTTGAACTGCAACCCTATTTTATTTTGCTCTGGTGCCCATGACCCTTTTTCCTACTTGTAGCCCTCCCTTCAAAACCATTAAGTCCAGGAGAGTGGACTCATTGGAAGTTTTTAAGTGCATGCAATAAACCCTTTTTCTTTCTGTCCAAAACTGGAGTTTTGCAAAGCTTGCACTAACAAGTTTCTGGTTTTGCCCATATGATCTTGCCTTCATCTTCCACACCTAAAGAGACCCTGATCTGGAGATTTTGGCCACTCCAAGAGTTGCCTAAGTATGCTTGGCATTCTGTCGAACACTTGGTGTGCACAGTCAGTTTTGGGCATGTTTCCTAGTTTGCACTGTGATCTTGCTCCAATGACCCAGCAACCATGTCCACTGAACTCCTAGCTATCTCTATCCTAGTCCTGTTAATTGCCAGCCCCACCCTCGCGCTCTAGACCGCCCTGGCATTTCGTCGAGCAGGTTCCGTGTGTGCTCTGGGCGCGCCCAGAGCGCACGTTTTGCACGCACGCGCACTGAGCCGCCACGCCGCACTACCGCACTCGACGCGACCCGTCCCTGGCCCCTGCTCACCTGCTGTGCAGCGCACTAGCCTCGCCCACTCCCCACGCCACCCCTGGCGCCCTACAGCGCCGCTGGCAGAGCGTTTGGCGGCACGCCGGCGTCGGCAGCGAGCCTCTGCCATGGTCGGCGCCGCCCAAACCACACCAGCGCGCCAGCTGCCCTCGTGAACAGCTCGGTCTTATCCCAAAGCTCGTCGGCACACGCTCGTCGCTGCCACGTCGCCCTGCAGCTACAGCACGGCTGTCGCCGGCAATCTTATCCTCAGCCGCCGTGGCCCAGCCCCGAGCGCCTATTTAAAGGGTCCCCGAGCTCGTTCAAGACCCCCGGCGACCTCAGACTTTCCTCCTAGCGCTCCCCAAGCAGTGGATCGACCCGAAGTGGCCATCTTCCTCGTCTCCAGCCAGTGCGGCTGCCGCCAAGCTCCGGTGCGATACGTCGCAGCCAGCCACTCCCCCGCCCAACCAACGCCACCAATAGCTTCCCCTTGTCCTTGCGGAGCCGCCCAACGCCTCAACCTCGATCGGAGTCCACCGGAGCCCAAAACTCACTCCACTCCCGTAGCCCTCTCCGCGGCGGAGCTCGCCGCCGGTGACTTACTCCGCCCCCGCCTGCCCAACGACCACCAAGAGGACCGCCCCAGTCTGGCCGTTCCATCCCCGCCCTCGGGTGCCCGTGAAGAGCCGCCGTTCGTCGACGGCGATCGCCGGAGGCCGCCACCGTTCGGGCAGAGAGAGAGAGGAGGGAGGGAAGAACGGTCAAACCTGACCAGTGGGCCCTCTGGACCCACTGTCAGTGACCCGCGCACCCGTCTCCTCTGATTAAGTGAACACGCATACGTCCTGAGTACGTTTCCTCTGCTGCGAAAGCGTATTTCTCCCAAAGCGTTTTCTTTTCTGGTTTTATTTAAAAACAGAAGTTGACTGGTCTTTGACTGGCTATAACTCTTAAAATAAAACTCCAAATGAATTGATTCTTTTTCCTACCTCTCCCAAATTTCATCTAGTTTATTTTAAGATTTTTTTTAAATATTTGAGACAACTTTTTGTACTGTGTTTGAAATATTTGTTATTTGGATATTTTGCAAAATAGGGATAATGGAGAGAAGAGAAAGCTTTCAAAAAGTGCATCCTTTGCATACTCTTGAAGGCAAGCATTTCTGAACTCCGGCATAATATTTTGTTGTGGTGCTCTGATACGATTACAACACCATTTGACTTGGAGTATGCGTTATCTTTATGTAACGATAGAGTCTCGTGCATGAGTGCTTTTTGGAGATATTTTGTGGTCAGCAATGGATACGCTAGTGTTTTGGATCATCCTCGTGAGCTCGTCATGCATACCGGAAGGAAACCGGGAAAGTCGTGGTCTTGGGTAGACACGAGCTTGTCCCTAGTCCCTCATCGAGACGAGTATGTCCGGTATGGCATGGAGACTTGATGAGTGGTGATTTATTCCATTAATGGTAATTATTGTTGGAGGATACTTGGACCACCTGAGTCGGTCGTAGGTCGAGTCTTGATCAGTAGCTTCCCTATTTTGTTGGTACCACCACTTGTCCCTGTCGCAGATGGGGTATGGTTCAGTAAGTTGTCAACCCCTTACCAAAGCACACACCGTACAGAGAGGCCATAGTGGAAGATACCGGAGGCCTCCGGTAGGCATGCCACTTGGTCCGGGGGCATGGGTGTTTCCGGTTGGGACCGAGAGGGGGGGCCCCCTTAGAGCGCGCGAATATAAATTTGATCCCATGCTACGTCGAGGTTGTAGCCTCCCCACTTAGAGTTTGCTTGGCAGGTGTCGTGGGTGATTCCAGACACCGGTGAGTTAAGCTGGTGTGTGCAGGTCGGGCGTGTTTTCAATTAAAAGGCCGTAGGTGGAATTAGTCCCGATGGGCTAAATAAATCCGTTACTCATGGGTAAAGAGTACACCCTCTGCAGAGGCCATATCTTTTTGGATAGCCATATCCATGAGTAAGGACCACAGTCTGAGTGGAATCTAGTAACGGTTTTTCGGATGGAGACACGGCTAACTAGATCATAGTAACGGTATTCGGATGGAGAACGATTTAGCTATAATCTAGCACTACTAGGAAAAGGGCTATAGATGGAATGGCCACTAATGGCGCACCAGACATGTGGTGCGCCATTGCTATATAGCAATGGCGCACCATGTGCTGGTGCGCCATTAGTGTGAAAGACACTAATGGCGCACCAGACAAACGGTGCGCCATTAGTAAGAATTTTTTTATTTTGCCAGACATACTAATGGCGCACCAGGACATAGTGCGCCATTACTAGTTGTAACTAGTAATGGCGCACCAGCCACATAGTGCGCCACTAAAACATTTTTTTTATTTTTACTTTTTTGCAAAACTACTAATGGCGCACCTGGTGCAGTGCGCCATTACTAGTTTAACCTAGTAATGGCGCACTGCTCCCCGTGCGCCATTAGTGTATATTTCATGGACACTTGATCTTGATCCCCCTCCATCTCGCGATCGCTATCCCACCTCGCCAGATCCGGTCCCCCTCGCCGCCGAGCACCCCCTGCACCCTCTACCCCGCTCCACCGGGCGCCGCCGCCGACCCCCCGCACCCTCCCCCGCTCCACCGCCGCCGCCGACCCACCGCACCCTTCCCT
>NC_057814.1:561784242-561797626 GCF_018294505.1 Triticum aestivum
CCGCAACCCCCGACGACCCACCGCACCCTCCCCCGCTCCACCGCCGCCGAGCACCCCCCGCACCCTGTTTTTATAAAAAATATTACTGTTTTTATAAAAAATATTACTGTTATGATTTAAACAAGTTTCAACATATTTAAACACAAATAAATATCAAACAGCATTTTAAATGCATTTTTTATAAAAATTATTACTGTTTTTATAAAAAAAATATTACTGTTATGATTTAAACAAGTTTGAACATATTTAAACACAAATAAATATAAAACAGCATTTTAAATGCATAAAAAAAATTGGGGAGCCTGGGAATCGAACCCAGGACCTCCTAGTGTGTGTGCTGCGTGCTGACCAGTCGGGCTAGTGGGCGTGTTCTGATGGAGATAGGGTTAGGTGGGATATAACCTGACCAGTCGGGCTAGTAAGTAAAACAAAATTCTAATGGCGCACCAGGGGGAGGTGCGCCATTAGAATCGACGTACTTATGGCGCACCAGGGGGAGGTGCGCCATTAGAATTTTTATACTTGTTCCCCTCGCACTGTCGCCTCCCTCCCTCCCTCGCTCGCCAGATCCCCCACTCCTCGACCCAAACCGTACGCCGCCACCCCCTTGCTCCGCCCCCTCCATCCGCCGCGCCTGCACGCCGGCACGCGCGGCCCCGACGCGCCCATCCCGCCTGCCCCTGCCGTGCTCCGCCACCGGCCCCTGCTCTCCTTCGACCGCGGCGAGCGAGGACCCGGAAGAGCTCGGATCCCGACCGCGACCCCTTCGCCGACCCCGACCCCGACCCCTCCGGTGACCAGGTACCTCTCCTCCTTCCTCCTTCCTCCCTCCCTCCACCATTCCCCATTCCCTCCCACCTGTCCAGCGTCGACTCCATCACCATGGACTGACTCCCTCGCAGTCGAGATCCGCCCTGTCGACGTCTAGCAGCCCAGCTCGACCTCCAGCCACTCCAGCTCCCTGGTGCGCCAAAAAGGTGGCAGCTCGTAGGTAATAACACAGAAGCTCAAGGTGACCAGGGCTCAAGGTACTAACATAGAAGCTGACAATGGCCCATGCTCTAGTTCTGTCCATTCTCTACCACTTCGAGGGTAACTTTGAATTTCAGAAATTTCCGAAGAAACAAAATATGAACTGTATGATACAATATAGAGCAGACTTGGTGAGTCAAGTTTTAGCTCCTTTCTCCGAACTTCATCTCGTAGCTGACAGTAATCCAAGGCCTGAAATGTCGAATAATATTTTTCAGAGAAGTTAAGAAGATCATAGGGCCTCTGTATTTGAGAAATGCACACACCCATATTGTGAAGACATATCAAACTAAAAAACAATTGCGAGCACTTTAAAAGAGGGTCCTCTATTTCTGTTATTTTCTAATTCACCATGACCACTTTGCACACACGCAGATGTAATCAACATAACAACATCTGTATTCATCAACCTCTGATATGGATATCATACTCGTGTATTCAGTGATGGCCTAGTGTACACAAAAGTCAGTCACACACCAAACATTGGGAATGCATAGCCTGTTGGAGTATTCCTTCTTGAGCCAGGCTCGTAGCCTCGTACATTGCTTTCAGTACGGGTGTAGAATCTCTAGCAGATAGTTCACTAGTATAACAACAATGGTCATTGTTTAGTATTTGGCACTTCTGTTTAGGTTAAAACAATGTTATTTTTTTGTTCTTTTGCAAAGATTAGAGTGCAGCAGCCCTGTAGATTGTGATTAATTACTATATGATTCAGTTCTAAATATTTTGTTTTATGATCCCAGTGCAAAGGAATTCATATTTTAGTTTACCTGTCTATGTAGTGTGTTGTGAAGGCCAAGTTTGAGAAGTGGTGGTGTCGCAGAGCAATCCTCTCCCTTGACAGGTACAATGTCCACTCTTCACATGTCTTAGATTTTTTAATGCAATTGCTTCATTGCCATATTACATCATTAACTGTTATATATTCCAAATCGTGCAAAACGTCAATAGGGCAAACCTTATGTGATGATACAGGTTGTTAGTTGCTACTAGAAAGTGTTGAGAGATATTAAAGCGGTGTAACAATTGCTGTCGGGTTTAGCAACTGATATCTTCTTCATCTCCTTTTGCACTGCTTACATGTAAGGTATTGTAGTTTAGGTGCTTCTTTCACCAGCTGCAAAACAATGCAGCTGGTGCTTGATGCATGTGTTAATGCATGCATAATGCTAGTAAGCTCCTGTTATGGGTCTCAAGCATGAATGTACCCCAAGATTTCTATTGGAACTGGATAATGCAATTAGGTGCTTCTTTCACCAGCTGCAAAACAATGCAATTTCATACGTTTTCACCAGCTGCAAAACATCATAAAAATACCATTAGGTACTTCCGTAAACACAAAAATAGAAACAATGCAAGACATGGCTTGTCTCTGATCCTCTGTTTACTTTTTTCATTGGTTGCATTTTGATCCTAAATGTCAATCAATAAGTCTATTATTAGGAATCAGCAAAGTTGATTATCTATTCTACATAATTTCTAATCTGATGTTTGCATTTCCTAACTGTAGCATTTTTTTCTCAGACCAAGGCAAATGAAATCGACTAAAGAAAGAAATAGCATTTACCAATTACCACTAACCATGGCACTAATGTTTCACCTTAGATCATATGTTTGTTCTCTGATACACATGTGGGAAACCTTCTAAACAACAACCTATTAATGGTAGTTGTTCTTTGTATTGTGGAATACATCGCATGTTTTATAAATGGGGTCAGATGTATAATTAGTCGATGTATAATCCTGGTACTAATTGGTCTCTTCTGCTGCTTATCAGAGATGGGGGAAGCAGCCACCGCCGCTCTGCCTCACCGGAGTATGAGTTGGATGCTTTCGAGTTCTTCAGTATCATACTTGGGACTTCAGTATCAGCCACGAGGCAGGTATATAAAACGAGAGATCTCCCCTTCACCCATCTCATTATGATAACTCTGTTGTTTGCTACAACACTCCTTGTCCCAAATTGCAGAGGCTGCCTGACACTTTTATGAACATGCTGGGTGAAGATCCGCCACATAATGTGAAGCTCCGACAGGCCGGCAGCGGGGTTCGCAGGCTGTGGGACGTGGAGTTGGTGATCGAGGAGGGCCACATGTACCTGTGCCGTGGCTGGGAGAAGTTCTACAGTGCCTACGACCTACGGACCGGGTACTTTCTTCTCTTCAGGTACGATGATGATGCCACAATGCTCATCGTGAAGGTTTTCAACACGACTATGTGTCGCATGCGCTACACTGACGACGAAGATGCCAGTGTGTTCCGCCTCTTCTTATTCCTCTACATTTGGCTTTGTCTCACATCGATTGTTAACGGCCATTATTGCATTTGGACAAGCATTGGGAGCAGCAGCAGCGACACTGGCTACAGCCAAAGCAGCAGCGATTATGGTTGTAGCAAAAGCAACAGCGATTCTGGCTTTAGCGAAAGCAGCAGCGATTCTGGCAGCAGCAAAGACAGCAAGAAGGATGATCCGGACTGGAGTGGGGGAGAAGAGGAGCAGAGTGGGCTGCTGCAGGATGACGATGGGCATCAGGCTGAGGATGACCTAGCGCTGGTGGTGGCTGACCAAGGGCAAGAGATGGTGGTGGCTGACCATGGGCAAGAGATGGTGGTGGCTGACCATGGGCAAGAGATGGTGCTGGCTGACCATGGGCAAGAGATGGTGCTGGCTGACCATGGGCAAGAGATGGTGGTGGCTGAGGATGACCTAGCGATGGTCGTGCCCGTCCTGCCTGAAGGTGGCCTCGCGATGGTAGTGGTGCGTGACAATGACCACGCACCGGTGGTGGCGCCGGCGATCCCACAGCTGGGCGACATGACCACGCCAATTGTGGTAGAAGACTACATCCCACAGTTGCCTCCACCGCCTCGCCGCTCTTGGCGCATCAGGCTGAGGAAGGAGAAGGAGAAGAACAATGAGAACTAAACTATGTGAAACTTTTGTAATATGGTGTTGGATGGATAACGATGTTGGATGAACAATGTGAAACTTTTGTAATATCTAACGATGGAACTATGTGTTGGCTATGTATGTATATATGATGAAACTTGTGTGTTGGATATGATTGTTATATGGATGCTTGTTGTATATATATGTGTTGGATATCTCATATGTGAAATAGTGACCTGAGATTAAGAAAAAAACGATTTTTTTTAAAAAATGCTACTAATGGCGCACTTCCATCTGGTGCACCATTAGTATACCAGTTACTAATGGCGCACCTGTGTGATACTAATAGCGCACCCGTGGTGCGCTATTAGTATACCAGATACTAATGGCGCACCTGTGGTGCGCCATTACTAAAATATTCTAGTGGCGTGGTGCTAGTGGCGCACCAGTAGTGCACCATTAGTAGGCAAAACTGGTGCGCCACTAGTAAGCCTTTTTCTAGTAGTGTAGTGACGGTTTTCGGATGGAGACACGGCTAACTAGATCATAGTAACGGTATTCGGATGGAGAACGAATTAGCTAGAACTCAGTGACGGTCTTCGGATGGAGAAACGGCTAGACTAGATTTTGTTTATGACCTGTGACATCGGAGGATCATGTTTTATTATTATTATGGACTGACCTTTTACTTTATGTATTTTTTTGACTATCCCTGGGATGGTTCTACCTCCTGGATATTCACTGTGATTTATCTTTTATAAGCCCTTTATGTGGTGTCGCTCAGACGCCCGACTGTGGCATGTTTGATATTTATTTATCTTTTATAAGCCCTTTATGTGGTGTCGCTCAGACGCCCGACTGTGGCATGTTGATATTTATTCATCATTTATAAGCCCTTTATGTGGTGTCGCTCAGACGCCCGACTGCGGCATTTGTCATTTTATTTGCAACCTTTCGAGGAGTCTTTTCAGACACTCGCTCAGTGCATTCCATCTTCACTCCCGTATTGCATACTCATGTTTTTTTTACCGCACGCGTGCATCACAGATTTTCGTTTACTTCATGGCAGACTTATCATCATAAATGTTTCGAAGTATGATTATCTCTTGTTATATTATACCCGTGTTCTGAATGTTTGCGAGTACATTCAAACGTACTCACTGGCTTGTCCCTGGCTATTGTCTTGGCCAGATTCCTTGCTTGGAGATAAGCATCGCGATGACACCCCCGGAACCTACGCAACGACGATACCAGCCTCGCGAAGATAGGAGTTATCCTGGTCAGCTGTTCTTGTGGGAAATGGAGTCCCATAAATGCAGATGTACCTCAAACCGCTTCTGCCATCAACCACTAGAAACCCAATGTTGTACTCCTAGGCCACAATGGTCTTGTACTACATATTTTTTGTGCTTTGCTTGGAATTCTTGTATCAAGTTGGTGCCTCATCAGCTAACAGTAAATCCTGGGGCTGGTGAGCACAAAGGCCGTTTTCTGGGAAATTTATATCCCGAAAATCCGGTCGTGAGAGACTTGGTATCAGAGCCAGGCTGACCATTGGCTAATCCTATCCTAGCCAGGTCAAATAAACTTAGGTTAACCAAACCACCAGACCTTAGCCTAACCCCGGTCAAGCTTTCCGCGTAAGATAGCCCCACAGTGACCCGACGCCTTTTCGGCGGACGGTGCCCAACCTATCAGCCTAGCCCGTCGATCACGCGCCAGTGACCGACACCCAACCCGTCTCTATCGCAAGCGTGCGGAGGAAGACTCCGTCCCCTTGCCCTATAAAAAGGGCACGCTAGCCTCATCACAGCACATCACAGCCTCTTCCCCCAAAACCAAGCCACGATGCCTAGCCCCATTGCCAAACTTAGACCACAACAACCAACCTTGGAGGTTTTGTGACCGTGCTCGCAAACCTCACCCGCCGTGCCTATGCGTTAGAAGAGCCCCCAGAATATGTTGTGTCCCAAGGACCCATGTACGGTGAGAGCCGTCAGTACTGGGCCACTGTGCACATCTACGGTAGGGGTCTGTCGCCAGAATGCCCCTACAGGTTCACTGGAAGGACAACTTCCTTTGAGCCACAAGCCATCAAACTGGCAGCCCGAGAAGCTATAGTTCAACTCCGGCACTTGTCGCCCAGAGTTAACTGTCGCTCGTTCTACTACTACCCCGGTCATGACGGGTATGGTAGGCCGCCCCAGGTTGCCAACGGAGATCACGAGACGGATCCGGCACTATTGCATCTGGTGCGCTATGTAAGCGCACTAGAGCAACTGTTCGATCAGGTCACCCTCGATCTGATCGCAGCTCATGGAGAACTGGTTCGCCGAGCCCCGGCGAGAAGAGAAGTGGAGCCCGACACCGACAACCCAGTCGTGCTGTTCGGACACCCGATCGATACCTTGAGGTCTGCCCCAGCCATCAACCAGAGTACTTTGGTGTCACCAGAAGCGCTTTGTCGCCTTTTGGGAACCCATTCCAACGGGATTGTGGCCAACAACCCCCGCGATGGTTATCACCACTACCCCGACCCTGCAGCCCCTCAACCTCAACCAGCAAATCCCGACGGGGAGACCCGTGGAGAAGCATCGGCGTCCACAAGGCCAGCCCACTTAGACATTAACGAAGTACACTAAGTCGCTCGAGTAGTATCGAGCCTTAGTTTCCTACGTTTTGTAATGCTGTGTGTTCTTGTATCGCTTTCATTAAATGCTGTCTGCTTGAGCGCCCCTGTTTTGGAGTAGTAGCTATGCATATGTACATTGACGTACAGTGCATTTCTTTAGATTTCGGGCGCAGCTACCAAGACCAACCCCGACAGCACCCACGGTAATACGTCACATTTATGTGATGCGTATGCCTGTGGCTCTAACCCGAGAACAGGATTGACAACCAGTTACCCTTCACCCCGGTGGATAACCCAGCCCCGATGCTATATAAAGGCCACCTCGTGACCTTGCCGAGTACCCCTCACCCTTGTGCGCGGCGCTCACAGCCATTCTTTTGCCATGCCGACCCCCAGTATTTATCTGAGAACCCCAGACGCAACCCCAGGTAGTTTTGTTAAGTTATTGTGGGACTTCACCTACAGTACCATGAGTACCACCCGTCCACCCCAGTACGAGTTGCTCAAATCGACGATCACCCCTTCCACCTTGAAATATTGGGCAGTGGTGCACATCCCTCCCGCATACCCAAACCAAGACCCAATGGAAGTCTCCTTCGTGGGGATGTCCATGCCGACTCCGCATATGGCCATAGAAGCTGCTGCGTACGAGGCGCTCACTTGTCTTCGATTCGCGGTACCCTATGCCAGCGAACGAGGATATTATTACTTTCCGAGCCATGCAGCACCCGGAGAAGTTGCATCTTTTCCCGGTGGACGAATTGAGAGAGATCCAGTACTGGCCAACCTTGCCCAGTACGTTATTGCTCAGGAGCGTTTAACTCAGCGAGTAATGGGCTATCTCCAGAGCCTCGCTGATTTAAACCCTCGGATCGCTATTGGCAGACCACTGAGGCCTGACCAAGAAGGGCGCATTCATCGACTAGTCAACCCACTTCCCCCGATAGAAGAGGAGTGTGCCCCAGTACCAGAGGCGTTTTCTTAGGACCCTGTCCTTTTGCCGTTTTCTTTGTAAACGTCATCGCTGTATTTTTTTTATCCCAGTATTTTATTTATGTGTTGTAGCATTTTCGTGGTTCCCAAATTTTGTGCGATGGACCCGATTCTCTTTAGTTCCAGTTATGTGAGCAGTTTTACTGCTGTTAGTTTTGTTTTAATTAATTTTTCCTCACAACATGTTTTGATGAGATTTCTTTCCCCGAGTCACTGCTGCGTATACCTTTTCACGACATAGATTTTTATTCGCACAGCACCGTAACAGCAGACTCACAGCTGCAACCACTCGACCTCGGGCACTATTACAAATCCTTGAGCACATTTTTGTGCCTAACTGATCACACACGAGGACACCACAGTCTCAGTGAGAGAGATTTGTGAGTGATCATTCAGGCATGAGTTGCCCCAGCACAACGACAGTAGTTAGCCCTCGATGCCGCGCCTAATCCACGTCATCGCCGCCGCCGCGAAGAGCTAACACTCGACCGGCAGCATCACGACGATCATCCAGGATCATCGCACACAGGAGCACGGAGAACCCCAGCAGCACCGCCAAACCTCCACACACCAGGACCACATACCAGTCCGGCATCGCCTCCGCCATTTGAGCCTCGTCTCGAGCTCCTGCTAGCAGCAATGGAGAAGAAGGAAGGAGAAGTAGAAGCGAGGCCAGGTGTGAGGAAGAAGAGGGGAGCACCGCGATCATTTTATAGCTCGAGATCGGTGTACGATGGGCGAGGTCCACCAGCGCCACTCGTCGCTCGACCGCCGGTGTTCGGAGGCGAGTCCGCGAGCAGTGCCGACAACGCACTGGCCCGCGAGATGAGTGCACGCTGCCCCGGCAGCTAGCACGCCGCGCACTACCGCGGTACGGCCTTGAAGACCTACGGGCTATGCATCGCTGGTGGAGGAAGCGCGGGAGAGCGCGCGAGAGAGAGGGAGAGCCAGAGGAGGAAGAAGAGGCCGACAGCGGGCCCTGGGTCCACCAGTCAGCCAGAGAGAGCACCGTGCTCTCGGGTACGACCAGCGTATTTTAGTAATTTAGAATTTATTCTAAATTACTGTATCCGCGTAGAAGTATCTCGTTTTTTTCCCCGACCATGGATTTTTCCACACTACGCCAGTGTACCACACTGTGGTTTTTCACCACTAATTGCCCTCTCACTGCAGCCGCTTTGTTTTTGCACAGTTGAAGGATTTCTTTTGGTAAATGCAATGTTTGTTTAAAACAGATTTTAACAAATCTCGAGGACGAGATTTTTCTTAAGGGCGGTAGTGTTGTGACACCCCAAAATTTTGACCTTGTTTTATTAATTAAAAATTTTGCGAGGAAATAAAACTTTTCCATTTGTCTTGATTCACCCTCTTGATTTGTGTGGATTTTTACCTCAAGTGGAAACTTTCCAAAAGGATTGTTGAAATTGTATACTCTCTATAATAAAACAATTCTTTATCAGTGGTTTTAAATTGCAAGATTTGTTTTCTCAGAGCTTTGTTCTTTTAAAATGATTTCTTTTGGATTTGGAGCCTGTTTTGCACTGTAACCATTTGATAAATGCTTTTAAAATTCCCACCAAAATTTGGGGATGTCATGTGATGTTTCCACATCACTTTTATGCAAAAATACCTTTTGGCCATTGGAGATTTTGTGCTCTACACCAACTTTTCCAATCTGGTCCAGTAGGCATTTTTGCACTGCCACCTATTTAAAAATTTCTTTAAAAATTATTCCAAGTGTTTGGAGATATCAGTTGATGCATACAATTCACCTTCATGCAAAAACCCAGTGTTGTTATTTGAAAAATTTGAGTAAAACAACCTCTTTTTCATTCTGGTCCAGTTTGGTGTTTTGAACTGCAACCCTATTTTATTTTGCTCTGGTGCCCATGACCCTTTTTCCTACTTGTAGCCCTCCCTTCAAAACCCTTAAGTCCAGGAGAGTGGACTCATTGGCGGTTTTTAAGTGCATGCAATAAACCCTTTTTCTTTCTGTCCAAAACTGGAGTTTTGCAAAGCTTGCACTAACAAGTTTCTGGTTTTGCCCATATGATCTTGCCTTCATCTTCCACACCTAAAGAGACCCTGATCTGGAGATTTTGGCCACTCCAAGAGTTGCCTAAGTACGCTTGGCATTCTGTCGAACACTTGGTGTGCACAGTCAGTTTTGGGCATGTTTCCTAGTTTGCACTGTGATCTTGCTCCAATGACCCAGCAACCATGTCCACTGAACTCCTAGCTATCTCTATCCTAGTCCTGTTAATTGCCAGCCCCACCCTGGCGCTCTAGACCGCCCTGGAATTTCGTCGACCAGGTTCCGTGCGTGCTCTGGGCGCGCCCAGAGCGCACGTTTTGCACGCGCGCGCACTGAGCCGCCGCGCCGCACTGCCGCACTCGACGCGACCCGTCCCTGGCCCCTGCTCACCTGCTGAGCAGCGCACTAGCCTCGCCCACTCCCCACGCCACCCCTGGCGCCCTACAGCGCCGCTGGCAGAGCGTTTGGCGGCACGCCGGCGTCGGCAGCGAGCCTCTGCCATGGTCGGCGCCGCCCAAACCACACCAGCGCGCCAGCTGCCCCCGTGAACAGCTCGGTCTTATCCCGAAGATCGTCGGCACGCGCTCGTCGCCGCCACGTCGCCGGCAATCTTATCCTCAGCCGCCGCGGCCCAGCCCCGAGCGCCTATTTAAAGAGTCCACGAGCTCGTTCAAGATCCCCGGCGACCTCAGACTTTCCGCCTAGCGCTCCCCAAGCAGTGGATCGACCCGAAGTGGCCATCTTCCTCGTCTCCGGCCAGTGCGGCCGCCACCAAGCTCCGGTGCGATACGTCGCAGCCAGCCACTCCCCCGCCCAACCAACGCCACCAATAGCTTCCCCTAGTCCTTGCGGAGCCGCCCAATGCCTCAACCTCGATCGGAGGCCACCGGAGCCCAAAACTCACTCCACTCCCGTAGCCCTCTCCGCCGCGGAGCTCGCCGCCGGTGACTTACTCCGCCCCCGCCTGCCCAACGACCACCAAGAGGACCGCCCCAGTCTGGCCATTCCATCCCCGCCCTCGGGTGCCCGTGAAGAGCCGCCGTTCGTCGACGGCGATCGCCGGAGGCCGCCACCGTTCGGGCAGAGAGAGAGGAGGGAGGGAAGAACGGTCAAACCTGACCAGTGGGCCCTCTGGACCCACTGTTAGTGACCCGCGCACCCGTCTCCTCTGATTAAGTGAACACGCATACGTCCAGAGTACGTTTCCTCTGCTGCGAAAGCGTATTTCTCCCAAAGCGTTTTCTTTTCTGGTTTTATTTAACAACACAAGTTGACTGATCTTTGACTGGCTATAACTCTTAAAATAAAACTCCAAATGAATTGATTCTTTTTCCTACCACTCCCAAATTTCATCTAGTTTATTTTAAGATTTTTTTTAAATATTTGAGACAACTTTTTGTACTGTGTTTGAAATATTTATTATTTGGATATTTTGCAAAATAGGGATAATGGAGAGAAGAGAAAGCTTTAAAAAGTGCATCCTTCGCATACTCTTGAAGGCAAGCATTTCTGAACTCTGGCATAATATTTTGTTGTGGTGCTCTGATACGATTACAACACCATTTGACTTGGAGTATGCGTTATCTTTATGTAACGATAGAGTCTCGTGCATGAGTGCTTTTTGGAGATATTTTGTGGTCAGCAATGGATACGCTAGTGTTTTGGATCATCCTCGTGAGCTCCTCATGCATACCGGAAGGAAACCGGGAAAGTCGTGGTCTTGGGTAGACACGAGCTTGTCCCTAGTCCCTCGTCGAGACGAGTATGTCCGGTATGGCATGGTGAGACTTGATGAGTGGTGATTTATTCCATTAATGGTAATTATTGTTGGAGGATACTTGGACCACCTGAGTCGGTCGTAGGTCGAGTCTTGATCAATAGCTTCCCTATTTTGTTGGTACCACCACTTGTCCCTGTCGCAGATGGGGTATGGTTCAGTAAGTTGTCAACCCCTTACCAAAGCACACACCGTACAGAGAGGCCATAGTGGAAGATACCGGAGGCCTCCGGTAGGCATGCCACTTGGTCCGGGGGCATGGGTGTTTCCGGTTGGGACCAAGAGGGGGGCACCCCTTAGAGCGCGCGAATATAAATTTGATCCCATGCTACGTCGAGGTTGTAGCCTCCCCACTTAGAGTTTGCTTGGCAGGTGTCGTGGGTGATTCCAGACACCGGTGAGTTAAGCTGGTGTGTGTAGGTCGGGCGTGTTTTCAATTAAAAGGCCGTAGGCGGAATTAGTCCCGATGGGCTAAATAAATCCGTTACTCGTGGGTAAAGAGTACACCCTCTGCAGAGGCCATATCTTTTTGGATAGCCATGTCCGTGAGTAAGGACCACAGTCTGAGTGGAATCTAGTAACGGTTTTTCGGATGGAGACACGGCTAACTAGATCATAGTAACGGTATTCGGATGGAGAACGAATTAGCTAGAACTCAGTGACGGTCTTCGGATGGAGAAACGGCTAGACTAGATTTTGTTTATGACCTGTGACATCGGAGGATCATGTTTTATTATTATTATGGACTGACCTTTTACTTTATGTATTTTTTGACTATCCCTGGGATGGTTCTACCTCCTGGATATTCACTGTGATTTATCTTTTATAAGCCCTTTATGTGGTGTCGCTCAGACGCCCGACTGTGGCATGTTTGATATTTATTTATCTTTTATAAGCCCTTTATGTGGTGTCGCTCAGACGCCCGACTGTGGCATGTTGATATTTATTCATCATTTATAAGCCCTTTATGTGGTGTCGCTCAGACGCCCGACTGCGGCATTTGTCATTTTATTTGCAACCTTTCGAGGAGTCTTTTCAGACACTCGCTCAGTGCATTCCATCTTCACTCCCGTATTGCATACTCATGTTTTTTTACCGCACGCGTGCATCACAGATTTTCGTTTACTTCATGGCAGACTTAACATCATAAATGTTTCAAAGTATGATTATCTCTTGTTATATTATACCCGTGTTCTGAATGTTTGCGAGTACATTCAAACGTACTCACTGGCTTGTCCCTGGCTATTGTCTTGGCCAGATTCCTTGCTTGGAGATAAGCATCGCGATGACACCCCCGGAACCTACGCAACGACGATACCAGCCTCGCGAAGATAGGAGTTATCCTGGTCAGCTGTTCTTGTGGGAAATGGAGTCCCATAAACGCAGATGTACCTCAAACCGCTTCCGCCATCAACCACTAGAAACCCAATGTTGTACTCCTAGGCCACAATGGTCTTGTACTACATATTTTTTGTGCTTTGCTTGGAATTCTTGTATCAAGTTGGTGCCTCATCAGCTAATAGTAAATCCTGGGGCTGGTGAGCACAAAGGCCGTTTTCTGGGAAATTTATTTCCCGAAAATCCGGTCGTGACAGGATTGAAAAATGATGATGTGGCTTTGAATGGTGCATTTTGAACACAAAAAAAGTCAGGAGTTCAAATAAGTTTTAAAAAATGAAATCCCTTTGTAACAGACGAGTTTCCGTATGAAATCCTGATACTTTGAAAGAGATTGTCCGTTTTGTACACGAAGTGCATCCAGTTTTTGCCGGGTCCATC
Organism: Triticum aestivum; assembly: GCF_018294505.1. Taxonomy (NCBI): domain Eukaryota; kingdom Viridiplantae; phylum Streptophyta; class Magnoliopsida; order Poales; family Poaceae; genus Triticum; species Triticum aestivum. Next base: position 561,797,384 of record NC_057814.1, read on the forward strand.
TCAACTTTCTTTCACATGCTATGTGGATGAAATGATGATACCATGCCAACTTTCAACATTTTCAGAGTTCATTTGAAATGCTTTTCAATTTTAGGGTCTTATAGCTCAAAATAATTAGTAAATGCATGAAAAATAACAAATGAAGTCAGAAAGGATTGAAAAATGATGATGTGGCTTTGAATGGTGCATTTTGAACACACAAAAACTCAGGAGTTCAAATAAGTTTAAAAAAATGAAATCCCT
>NC_057814.1:561797657-561799077 GCF_018294505.1 Triticum aestivum
GGGACCCTCTCAACTTTCTTGCACATGCTATGTGGATGAAATGATGATACCATGCCAACTTTCAACCTTTTCAGAGTTCATTTGAAATGCTTTTCAATTTTAGGGTCTTATAGCTCAAAATAATTAGTAAATGCATGAAAAATAACAAATGAAGTCAGAAAGGATTGAAAAATGATGATGTGGCTTTGAATGGTGCATTTTGAACACGCAAAAAATCAGGAGTTCAAATAAGTTTAAAAAAATGAAATCCCTTTGTAACAGACAAGTTTCCGTATGAAATCCTGATACTTTGAAAGAGAATGTCCGTTTTGTACAGGAAGTGCATCCAGTTTTTGCCGTAACCCTCTCAACTTTCTTGCACATGCTATGTGGATGAAATGATGATACCATGCCAACTTTCAACCTTTTGAGAGTTCATTTGAAATGCTTTTCAATTTCAGGGACTTATAGCTCAAAATAATTAGTAAATGCATGAAAAATGGTGCATGAAAAATAACAAATAAAATAAATAAGTAATTAGAAAAAAAATATAAACTTTATTAAAATATATAACTAGAAACAAAATAAAATAAACTTTAATAAAATTTATGAAACTAAAATTAACAAAGTATTTTCTGTTCAAAACATATAAAATTGATGCAACTAAAATTATCGAAGTATTTTCTGTTCAAAATCATTAGAAGCAAAAAGAATTTTCATAAAGAAATTTTTTTGATAGAAACTTTAATAGCAAAAAGAATTATCATAATGTAAAATAGATAAGTAATTAGAAACAAAATAAAATAAAATAAATAAGTATTTTGTTGTAAGTAGAAACAAAATAAAATAAATAAAGAAAAAATGAAAACAAAAAAAAGTGGGAAAAAAATAAAAAAGTGCCACCTACTGGGCCACCACGGCCTGAATACGACTAGAAACCCATCCATGGGCCAGGATTCAGGCCCGCAGAAGGCCCAGCAGGCCCACAGGCATAGCAGTGCAAGATTAGGCCCAGAGGCCTGCAGTTCAGAGGAGTTCAATGGAGCTGGCGGGGCAGGGCTTATAAACATGTCACGCCGCTCCTCGGCTAGCGAGGTGGGACTAAACATCCCACCGCACCGCGGCTTTGGCAGGCGCAGGACATTGGTCCCGGTTGGTGCCACGAACCGGGACCAATGCCCCCCTTTGGTCCCGGTTGGTGGCACCAACCGGAAGCAATGCCCAACCTTTAGTACCGGTTGGTACCTCCAACCGGGACCAAAGAGGGGCATTTGTCCCGGTCCGTGACAAGAACTGGGACTAAAGCTTCATGTATATAAGGCACACTTGTGAAATTTTTGGTTTGCATCTTGCAGTTCGCCCCCGACGACGCGCGCGGAGAGGGCGCCGCCAGGCTGCCGGACGCCGTCGCCGTCGCCCCCGTCCCGGAGCCCACGCCGAC